>NC_061114.1:145730159-146030159 GCF_002878395.1 Capsicum annuum
TTAGATTATCTTGATTTTCTCTAGTTTTTCTAATATATTCTAACATTTTTTAATCTGAATAATATCCATTTGGGTAATTATCCAGGTATAACTGTTCTATCCAATTTATAGTTTCAATTTCATAGTCTAATACTTTTTCTGATAATATTCTCTTAATATCCATAATTTCTATATCTTTAAGTATATATAAGATTAAGATTTTAAGATTATTTATCATTTAAAATTGGTTAAATACTTTATTATAATATTTTTTTAGTTTTTTATTTTAATCTCATTAATTCTTCTATATTTTTACTAAGAAATTGTATATATTTTATATCTATTTTCCAAAATTCTAAATATAAATAATTTATCATAGTTAGTGTATGGGTTTGGTATGTAAGTATTTATAAGAGTAGTTCGGTAGGTGTGGTATATAATTAATTCTAGTTATAAAATATCTATCAAATATTTTTTCCAATATGATTTTTCTTATATCTACTATTTCTATATCCTTAAGTACATATAAAATGAGTATTTTAAATTTATCTACCATTTCGTCAGTTAAATAATTATCCATTATTCATAAAATTGTTATTTTCAAAATATTCCCTTCAATCATGCACATAACAAAATATGATCTCTTTAGATTGCTATATACTAGATTATTCTTAAATAACATATTCTTCTGTCACTATTAGCATGGTAATCTGGATACTTTTCCCTTAAACAACGCCTATACTCTGGTTACTCCCCTATCACAACTTTCTTGCTTCACCGGTTTCACCTTTAGGATGGCATAGTTCTTAGAGATTTTTCTCCTTTTCCACTTTGCTAATAAACTTCTTAACATGCTATTTTTCGAATAATTCTACTATAAAGCAACTAACATGAACTTATTTTATCATTATGATTGTTAGGAATTTATGAATTAAGCTATTCATAATAGTAAATGAATATACCTGTTTTGGTAGTTTTGATAATTCTAAGTTTTGTTCCTTCATAGATTTTTCCATTGAAATATACCTATTTTTTAAATAATCAAATAATTTATTGTAGACAAGAGAGAGTTTTTTGCTTCAATCATATGAAGGCTTGCCTTCCTCTGAGCAAATGCTCTTCTATTTATATTTTTAAGAAAACCCATAAACGTTTTACATTTTTACATCTGTCCTAATCTATTACCTACCTACTTAACAAAAGTCTTTACACCTATCTATAAAAGTAGAAAAACTTTACAAAGGTCCTAAATTATTTCTACAAAAGGACAAAACTTAGTAATGGCATTTTGCCAAAAGGTCAAAAAGTAACTAATAATTTACGTAAATGAATTAAGAAAGATATCTAATCTTCCATCTGTCATTTTCTAGCATTAACTTGGCTTCTTTATGTCACTTCATTAACTTGTCTTCTTTTTATTATTGCTCCGTCTTCTTTTTATTGCTCTGTATCTCCATTATTGCTATATATCTTGCATCTTCCGGCTGTTGATTTCTTCTTCTATTCTAGTTGAAATTCTGGGACAATATTATCTTCTCCATTATATTTTGAACATAGATGGTTTGAATATTTATGTCCAATTAACTTGCAATATCTGGTTAATAATTCTTTCAAAATAAATTTTTCTCTAATGGCTCTGGCAATAGTTTTTTTCTCTGGATTGAGTAACGTGAAGATTAATTGCCTAATGTATTCCATATCTGCTTCTCGTAGTTCCTTTGAATTTAAGTATACTATTACATTACCTTTTGAATAATAACTCCATATGGGATTTCCATTGCGAAAAGTGTTTGCTAACTCTTGAAGAATTGTGGATAGTTTGATAATTCTCTTATTTGCATAAAAATTTGCTATCTCAATTCTAGGTATTTCTGGTGGTGGAATAATATCTTCTGGTATAATCATATCTCGGGTCATTCCTATTTTTACAACTTGTATAGGTGATTTAACTTCATCATACAATATCTCTGCTGGTACCGTGTAAAATTTTATAAAAAATAGGTTACCTTTGATATTCTTTTAAAAATGTTAAATGAATCATATATTTTAGGTATATTGGATATTTAATTTTCTTCTTGGGTATATATGGTACTAAGTAGTCCATATTCGTAACATGTTTTAACTAGACTTGGTTTGGTTTTGGGTAAAACAATTAGCTTATTGTATCCGGTTAGCTTCTGGGTTATGTAATTCGTATGTCGTTCTTGGATGTTTATAGCTCTGGGGGTGGTATTTAAGAAGGTTTGTATTTTATAAATATTTTCTATGTATGTTCGGGCTGTATAGTTGTAGGTCTTTGTATTGGTTTAAACTATCTCGGTATGTGGTAATTTGTGGAGGTATGAACATATGATCTTTTGGTGTATTTGGAATAAATGGTTTATCAAATAGCCTATTTAGGTTCATATTTGTATTTTTCCTAACTCCTTTGCTTGTACCTGCAGAAGTAGATTGATAAACATTATGGGTTTTATGGAGTGTCCCAACGTCTCCTTCTAGCTCTGGAATTTTAATGTCTTCCAATCGACATAGCTCTGCACACTGCTGAGTTAGCTGATTTGTAGCTATAGACTTCAGTTTAACTTCACTAGTCTTTAGCTTTTCTATTTCATTACCCATATTGTCCACTTTCATTGAAAGCGTAGTTAGGGTGTTGAATATCTTTTCTAGAGTATCCTCTTCTATTATATCAGTCTGTGTACCTTTGTCTTGATATGTAATCTACAATAACATTTTTGTTAGCACTAGTTACTTCAATTGTAAATGTGAAATTTAATATATTCAAGACTAGTCTTCGAATCTCTTTTGTTGTAACTGAATTTTGTATTTTCTTTGTTAGCCACCAATGTACCTGTGTATTATCTGTTCGTACAATAAACTTGTTATATACAATATATGGCTCAAATGCTAATAAACATTTATATAATGAGCATAATTTTTTTTTTTATTTATTTCTCATTTTATTTCTGTTTCATTAAACGTACCTGAGTAGTAGCTACAATGGTGTTCTAATTTTTCTTATTCATATCTATATTTAAGTACTCCTCCATAACTATATTCACTAGCATCTGCTTCTATTATATATATAAATTTTCTATTTTCGTCTGGAAATTGTAATTTTGGTAATTCTTTACAAAGTATTTTTATTTTCTGAACTTGTTTTTTATCTTCTTCGTTATAATTATATTCCACATCCTTTTTTAATTTTTTCTGTAAGGGCTTTAGATTTTCTGCTAATTTTGGTATATATTCTCTTACTTGGTTTACTAATCCTAAAAATGATTGTAATTTATTTTTTGTATCTAATTCTTCTGTTGAATTTATTATTTTTTGTACTATATGTTGTTGCATGTTTACTCCACTTTTATCTATTTGTATTCCTAAAAATTCTATTTGATTTTTCATAATTTCAGCTTTCTTCTCACTTAAACTTATTCCCGAATTTTCTATTATATCTGTAAATTGTTCTAATAACTTTAAATGTTCTTCTTTTGTTTTTGTATATAATAGTATATCATCTATGTATACTATACAATTAGGTAATTGTATAAAATAACTATCCATAAAATATTGATATCTACCTGGTGCATTTTTATATGTCAATGGTAGTACATTCCATTCATAAAATCCTTGTGATACCGTAAATGCTGTTAATTTCTTAGATTCTTCTACTAACTTTAAATGGTAAAATCCTGATTTATAATCAAATTTACTAAAGTAGCTATATCCTTGTATTTGTCTTATTTTTAATATCTTATTTGGTATTGGGTAATTATATGTCATAGTTTTTGCATTTAAATTTCTGTAATCAATAACCATTCTACTTTTTTCTTTTTTTTGTTCGCTATGTTTATTTACTATAAATGCTGGGCTATTATGTTTACTATTACTTTTTTGTATGTATTATTTTTGTAATAATTCTTCTATGTTCATTTTAAATTCTTTTAAATCGTCAAAATTATATGTTAATGATTTTTGAGTTATTATGTTATTTTTATCTATTACTTTAATTTTTATAGTGATTTTATGTTTTTCCCATCCTTTTAATGGATCTTCACTATATAATTATTCTAATTTTTTCTTAATTATTTCTATCTTACTTATTGAAAATATAGTTATTTTAAATACGACCAATTCTATTATATCTTCAATATTTTTTATATTTTTTAATTTTTGTGTAATGTTTTCACTTCCTTCTATCCAATCAGTTTCCTTTCTTATTTTATTAGCAACTCTTTTTGCTCTTACTTTCTGTTTACATAGTGTTGTAAACCACCAATTCATTCTAGCTATTATATGTGGGTATAATTTATCTAAAAATGACATTCCTAAAAGTATATCTTTTGATGTTAGCTCATAATTATAGATTTCTTTTATTGTTAATATTTTATCTTATACTTGTGTTTTTACATTCTTAGCTTTATAAGTAATTAAGCTTCCTTCGTTATTAAATCCTTTAACTATTATTGGTGTTTTTAATTTATCCCATTTACTTTTTGGTAAACAATTATATCTACATAAATTAGCTTCTGCTCTTGTATCTATCATAGGCGTATAATATCTACTGTAATACCCTTCTACTACTATCTTCATTAATACATATATTTTCATATCACATTAAAGCTCTTCTTAAGAATAAGTTCTCTATTATATGTTATAGATAATTGTGTATGCTCTATATTATATGGTTTTACTTGTTCTAGCCATTTTATTCCTAATATTATGTCTGCTTTTTGCATTTCTTCCTTTATTTCAAATTCTATTTTTACTTTTCTAACTCTTATTGTTTTTTTTCTGCTATATTTTTAGTGATTATTAAGCTTCTTGGTAGATCTGGGCATATATTATTGTCAGATTTTATTTCCTCATTTTTATTAGATATCTTGCTATATAATCTTCTTCTTGTCCTATATTTAAGAGTATTAAATATTCTTTTTCATTTATTGTTCCTGTTAGGTAATATTGGTTTAAATTAGTTGTTGAACTTGTTTCATAACTTGTTCTTTTTGATGAACTTGATGATTCTGGTTTTTCATAAGCTATTCTTTTTGTTGTGCTTATTCTATCATTTATTATTTCTAAATTTTCTTCTATATCTATGTCTCTATAACTATAATCATTATTATCAATTGTTTTTACAAATTGTTAGAAAGGACTTTCTATTTGTATTTTGTTAATTTTATTTTTTTCCATTATTTTATGTTTTGTTGTTAATACATATAGATTTTTACATGTTGCTGTAAATATTTTACTTCCTGGGATTAGTTCTATTCCTGATATTTTCCAATATAATACTAATGATTTATCTATATTTTTATCTGTTATTGCTACTGAATAATTTGCACTTATTATAAATTTAAATTTTTGGTATATTAAATTTCCTTTATGACAGTTATTATACTTTTTTCTATAGGTTTTATAATTATATCATCTGCTAGGTATAATTCTATTGGTGTATTTATTCCTTCTCTGAAACATGCTTTTATAAATATCTCTGTACCATATTTTATTAGGTCTCTAATTATTATATCGTTTATTTCTTTATTAATTATCCTTTTTGTTACTAGTGGTATACTAGCTTTACCTTTTGCATATCTACAGTCTATTACGTGTTCTTTTTGGCTTACTACGTAGTATTCTTCTTTTCTTTTACTAAATATGTTTTTTATTGTTGGTATTTTAAATATTTTTTCTATACTTAAATCTAATTCTTTTTCTTTTATTTCATCAAATATGTGACTATCAAATATTATTTTTTGATTTGCTCCTTCTTCACTTAAATATTCTTCCTTTGTTATTACTTTTATATCTTCTTCAGTCATTTAATTCATCTAATTCACTATCTATTTCATTATCTGTTTAATTCTCTGAAATTTCATATATACTATCTCCACTTTCTAAAACGTAATCTATATAATCCATCTGCATATATTCTGTATTTTCTATTTTTATTTCTGATATTTGTTTATTTTTTGGGTTTTTAGGTAATTTACAATCTCTAGCTAAATGTCCTATTTTTTTGCAATTATAACAAGTACATACTTTTATAGATTTCTTTTTCCTATATGGTCTTTTATGTTTATAATTTTTTACATAATATCTTTTTCTTGGTTTCTTATATTTATATTTTGATTTTTTGCATTTCTTATATTTCTTATGTCTTCCTTTTTTCTTATAATATCTTTCTTCGCATCCAAATTGAGGTGCTATTTTATCTTTGCAACATGCTAAATTTCTTATTAATTCTTTTCCATTTTTATTTCTTCTCTATATTTTTCACATAAGTTTCTATACCATTGTTGTAAAAATTTTATTCTTGCTCCTAAAGTATCTACTATTTTTGCCTCATCCAAACTTTTTATTATTTTTGAGCTAAATGGTTCAGGTAATTTATTAAAATATAATTTTCTTATTTCTTTACTATCTTCTGTATTATATGTTCCTTTATAATAATATTCTTTAAATGTGCAAGTATACTCATCTATGTAACACATATTACATATTGCTAATTTTAACATTAAATTCCTATTTGTATCTTTTTCTTCATTTTATTCTTCTTCTGTTGTTGTCATGCTGTAAATTCGTCTTTTATAGCTATTTCATATTTTTGTAATAATTCTATAGGTGTTAGTTTAGTTGTAGTTGTTGATGATGTTTCTTCTGTAGGTTTGTCAGTTCTTAATACCCTTTTACTATTTTCAGTTAGATTTGAAAACCATAATTTCACTGTTCCTATTAGTGTTCTTTCTATATATTCTGGTGCATCTGTTACATTTATATTATTATCTAATAATTATTTTGTCATATATGCTATCTATAATTGTATTATTTTTTCTGTATCTATTACACAATCTAAGTCTAAAAATTTATAATTTTTATTAACTATTTGTTTTGGCGTCCATTTGTCATATTCATCTTTTAGATTATATCTTTTGAATTTATTCTTATAATATGTAAGTTTTCTTATTTCTGATGTTCTAGGTATTATATTTTCATCTTCTTTTTTATCAAGAGTATTTCTTTTTCTGTGTTTCTATTTTCTAAGTTTTCTTCATTAATTAATTCTTGTTTTTCATTAATTTCAATTTTTTTTTGTATTTTTTAAGATTTCTGTATATGTTTCACTATCTTTCGAATCATAATTATCTGTTTCTTCAACATCTATTGTATTTATTTCTAATTCCTTGGTTTCTATTTCTTTATTGCTTATTTCTAATTTTTCTTTAAATTGATTTATTTCATTTAATAATTTTTGTTCTTTATCTTTTGGTTCTTTTTCTTTCTGTCTTTTTTCATACAAATCTTTTAGCATTTGTAGTTCTTTTTCTAATTCAACAATCCTACTATTTTTAGTTTATTCTATTTTTCGTATTTCTTTTTTAGTTTATTTTTTTATTTTTTCTATTTCTTTTTTTCTATCTATTTCTTCATTTTCTTTTTCTATTCTTACCATAGCTGTCAATTTATCTTCTAATTTTAATTCTTCTTTTTCTAACATTAAATATAAATGTTCACCTATTTTCTTATACCTTCTTCCTAGATTAGAAAATACTATTTTTATTTTTAAACCTTTATGATTTTCATATATTTTTTCATCTATTATAAATTCTTCTTTATTCATTTTTTATTTAATTTTTAATAGATCATGTTGGTATGTATATTCTAGACTATCTATTGTTGATTCTAAATTTGATATTTCTTCTTTTTGTGCATTTATTGAGTTTTTACTAACTCAGACAATTATGTTATATTGCAGTCTTTCTATCCTTATTTTTAATTCTTTACATTTTTTAGATATTGTTTGCTTTAATTCTTTATATTTTGATAATTTTTCTACTTTATTCATCTAAATAATATTTTGGGGAATATCTAAATTTAGTTTTATCAAATAAGTCAGTCATAATTAATAAATTAATCAAATAATAAATTAATTAAATAAATTCTCCAAATATATATTACTTTCATAACTTTAAATAGTATAAGCTCTGATACCAATTGTAGGGGGATGCGTATAACTTGTGTGGTAAAATAGATCTATTATAAATAACTTGTGTGGTAAAATAGATCCATTTCACACTTGAATTAGTATGTGTATATGGTTATCTTGAATAAAATGAAAAGGGTTTTGAAATCTAACAATGAATGATAATAATTCTTGTATATACTTGAGTTAATACATGTATTTCATGGTAGATTGCATATGTGGGTGTTTGTTGTATGTTTTTTAACATGGGGCTTCAGTAACCCTTGTATTGCTGATGTCTACCATAAAAATGACCTTGTTATAAGTATGCACAAAAGGTATTTGTTAAAATGTCTTAGTGAAATAACTAGTTGCATATTGATAGTGCATTTAGCCAGGACAATGGCCCAAATGGCTATGAATGATTGTTGAATAACCGATTGAAGTTATTATGAACCATGTATTATGAAATTGGTAAACATGTTGATTGATGGATAATGTAAAGGTAAAGTCCCTATATATGGGGAGGAACTTGACTTGTGCTTAGAAACCAAGTATGATAAAAATATGGTAATATATTCTAATAAAATATTAATAGCTTGTCTGCGTCTTGATGACCATGAATTGAATTGTATAATTGAACTAATTGAAGGAAATGTCCTATTGAGATGAGTTATAAATAAAGTCTCCCCTAGTGACCATAAGGTTTTGCACAGTGTTGAAATTGTCAAAATGGCTAAAGTCCTTAAATATTGTATCAAATATTTTTTGATGGATGGACAAGAAGGTAAAGTCTCAAATTTTAACTAATGATGGTTATGATGGATTGAGTTTAAAGTCCCTTGCCTTATGTGATGGATTGCAGGTAAAGTCCTTTTCCCAATTAAAAAGCAAGGTAAAGTTTGTTGCTTCAAAAGAGCTCATAAGGTCAAATCACCTCACATCATGAAGAGGCTTGTGGTAAAGTCCACCTATGGATTGTGGAAAAGTCCACCTAAGGCTTATGGTAATATCCACTCATGTCTTGTGGTAAAGTCCACCTATGGCTTATGGTAAGGTCCACCTATGTGTGTGGGTAAAGTCCTTTGTTTGAATGGCCTAAGTGATTTGGTAAAGTTCCTTGTTTAGTGATGGTGTGCGTGAATAAAGTCCACAGTATATTTAATATGTGTGCATAGGGAAATCCCCTGTCTAATAATAATGTGAAAGTGGATAAAGTCCTTGGTGTATTAAGCATGATGAATATATAAGCGTGAGAGGTGGTAGACCTCTACTTTACGTCCAATGGATGAATGTTTGAGAATTTTGATGATGAGAATGTTGATGAACCATGACATCTTAGTTGTTATATGGTATAAGTATATGTATAAATAAGTATACGAATGGGATAAAATATAATATATTGATTTGTTATTTATTAATGATGTTATCTTATCACTTATCTTATAGTTACATGCTGGATTCATACTGCTAACCATCTCTAGACACTACATCCTCACATGACATAGGTGCTGGAGCATCTTCTTTTTTTCCCACATAGTGACTTATACATCAAAGTGGTTCGTACATTGACTATAAGCGATGATCTTTCTTACGTTCAAAAGAAATTCTTCTCTTAGACCTTATCTTTAGACTTAGTCTCTTTAAGACTTGGGTTAGCTATACTCGGGGGCTTGTCCTGACATTTACTTAAGACATTGGTCTTATATAGAGGTGTTGTGAACAACTTTAAACTTGGGTGTAGTTATAATAATAAATCTAATATTGACTTATGTTATTATTATCACTATTCTGATATCTTCGACTCTTATGGTATACTAAGATTCTTATGTTGGGTTATTGGAGGGACTTCTGGTTTATGTGAGCTTGAGGTTTCTATACGACATGGTCTGAAGTTTGGGTTGTGTTAAGTTTTTATCAGAGCCTAGGTTCATGGTCACTTGGGTGGTCACAATATTGTGTCAAGTAGTGTTTCTTTTATGGGTGTAAAGTGTGCCACACTTATAAAAGAAACGCTATGAGGCATTTTAGGAATGTTTACCTTTCTTGTGTTTCAATCTGAAGCTATTAAGTCTAAGGTCTTGGATTTCCTCTGATTTCATTTGCTATCTTTCAGATCGTGCCTCAAAGAAGATCTGATACTCTGGAAAATACTACTGAGAGTCCTATGTACAAAGCTCATCCAATTTCTGGAGTTTAGACCCTGGTTTGGGTTATAATATCTGGCCATCCTCGTGGGGTTCCACCCACTAACCCTTCTCATAAGAATGGCATTACTTCTCAGTATTCTCAAAAGGATGCTACTAATAAGTAGTTTCATTGCTCTATTAACCTCTTGACTCAATTGATATCTTCTCAAGTAGAGCATGGTAACTCAGCTACAATTTCTTTTGAGGCCACAAGAATTAGAAAATTTATGAGGTTGAGCCCTCCTATGTTTACTGGTACTAAGGTTGAGGAAGGTTCTCACAGCTTTATTGACAAAATAGAGAAAATCTTTTAAATCATACATGTTTCTGAAATTGAGGGTTTTGAACATATTTCCTACCAATTGAAGGATCTAGCATACCCGTGGTACGAATGGTGGGAGTTTTTTATGGGTATTGATGCAAATTTATCTTCTTCGATAGAATTTCTCTAAAGCTTTCCTTGACCGCTTCTTTTCTCAAGAGTTGAGAGAGAAAAAGGTGGAAATGTTCAGTAACTTAAAGCAAGGGACAATGTTCGTTCAAAAGTATGCCTTGAAATTCAATCAATTGTCAAGGTATGCTACTAAGATTATTTCTAGTATGAGGGATAAAAAGTGCAAGTTTTTCTTGAGATTGTCTTGTGAGTTAGTTCTTAAAAGCAAGGTAGCCTTATTGATTTTGAACATGGACATCTCTAGGTTGGTTATGTAAATCCAATAAGTGGAATATGAGGAAAAAAGACAAGTTGATCTTAGTGAGAAGCAAGGAAAGAAGTTTAGGCCTTTCGAGAGTGATGGTGGAAGTAGTAGAAAGTGGCCACAAATGGAGTAAGGGATTTTAGGTTTGTTCTTCTCATCTAGTGTTCACTCTCCTTACTCAAATTTCTTGGGTGGTTATCGATCTCAGTTCAGTGGCAGGTCTCGGGCACAAGGTCCTCGATTTCTAACTAGTGGTGCCCAGTTAGCTCCACCCCCCTCTTTGTAGATTCTACGGTCCCAAGAGTCTGTTGGTTCCTTTTTCTATTTCTACCTCGGTTGGAGACCCTGTGATTGTTAGTAGGGACTATAGGGGATACATGATTTTTGTTGGTGGTATAGATACTCATGGTGACTTGATAAAGTTAGACATGGTTGATTTTGATGTTATTCTGGGGATGGATTGGTTACAATCTTGTTATACTTCCATAGATTGTTGGACACATAGGGTCAGGTTCCGATTCCCTAATAAGCTGATTATTGTATGGGAAGGTGGTTTCTTAGTGCCGAAGGAAAGGTTTATTTCTTATCTTAAGGACCAAAGGTTGATTTTGAATGGGTGCTTGTATCACTTGGACTTAGTTAAAGATTCTAATTCAGAAGATCCACCTCCAGAATCTATTCTAGTAGTAAACAATTTTCTCGATGTGTTACCCGATGATCTTCCTGGTGTTACTCCTAATAGAGAAATTGATTTTAGGATTGCTCTTGTTCTGGACACTCATTCGATCTCTATTACTCCTTATAGAATGGCTCCGGTAGAGTTGAAAGAAATTAAGGATATATTGAAAGATTTATTAAATAAAGGATTCATTCGGCCTAGTATGTCTCCTTGGTGTGCTCCTGTATTGTTTATACGCAAGATGGATGGTTCCCTTCATATATGCATTAACTATCATCAGTTGAAAAATGTGGTCGTAAAGAGTAAGTATCGTCTTCCTATAATTGATGATTTGTTTGATCAACTTCAGGGTGGGAACTATTTATCTAACATTGATCTGAGATCAGGTTATCATCAACATAAAGTTAGGGATACCAATATCCCTAAAACTGCCTTTAGAACCCATTAAGGTCACTATTAGATAGTTCCTTGTTATGTTATTTGAGTTTACCAATGCCCTGGCAGCATTCATGGATTTGATGAATAGGGTTTTCCGTCTGTTGTTGGACTTATTTATCATTGCCATTATTGACGATATCTTGTTCTATTCTAAGAGTGAGGCAGATAATGTTTGATTACCTCCGTGTCGTGTTGCAAACTTTGAGGGATCAATGTTTAAATGCAATGTTTTCTAAGTGTGAGTTTTGGTTGAAAGCCATAGCTATTCATAGTCATGTCATCTCTAGTGAAGGGATCATGGTAGATACCCAAAAGATTATGGTGGTTAGGAGTGGTCTAGACTTATAACTCCAATAGATATTTGGAGCTTCTCGGGTCTAGCCGGTTATTGTTGGAGGTTTGTGGAGAGTTTTTCCACTATAGCTTCCCCGTTGATAAAATTGACCCAATAGAAGGTCAAGTTCCTATGGTCCGTTACGTGTGAGGGTAGTTTCAAAAAGTTGAATGATAAATTAACTTCAGCTCTGGTGTTGACCTTGCCTAAGGGTAGCGATGGTTTTGTTGTTTATTGAGATACTTCTCTAGTAGGTATTGGTTGTATGTTGATGCAACATGGTAGGGTGATATCTTATGCTTCTAGGCAATTAAAAGTTCATGAAAAGAACTACCCTACCCATGACTTAGAGTTGTTAGTCGTGGTTTTTGCTTGGATAATTTTGTGGCAATATCTTTATAGTGTTCACGTTGTTATCTTTTCTAATTGTAAGAACTGTCAATATATTTTTACCCAAAAAGAGTTTGACCTCTGGCAAAGAAGGTGGCTTGATCTATTGAAAAACTATGATATGAGTCTTCATTACCATACTAGTAGGGAGAATATAGTCGCTAATACTCTTATTAGGTTGTGTATGGAAAGTTTGGCCCATGTCAATGTGGACAAGCGGGAATTGGTGAAAGACATTCATCGATTGGCTAATCTTGGAGTTCAACTTGTGGACTCCAATGATGGTGGTGTATTTGTGCATCCGGTATCTTAATCATCTTTTGTTATTGCGATAAAGGAAAAGCATGTCTTGGACCCCAAATTGATGAAGATCAAGAGTAAGGTGGGTCAACATAAAGCTGCAAACTTTGTGATTGGTAGTGATTGTATCTTGAGGTACCAAGGTAGGTTATGTATTCTCAGCATCGATGGATTGGGGGAAAGGGTCATGGCTGAGGATTATGGAACCCGTTAGGCTATTCATCCTAGTTCCATAAAGATTTATCAAGATCTTAGAGGGTTCTATTGGTGGAATAATATGAAGCGTGATATTGCTAGCCATGTGACTAAATGTTTGATGTGCCAATAAGTAAAGGTTGAGCACTTGAGGCACAGTGACCAATACCAAAAGATTGCATTGCCCGAGTTGAAGTGGGAGTCGATTATTTTGGATTTCGTTATGGGTCTTCCTAGGTCTAGTAATCAATGTGATTCTATTTGGTTCATTGTTGATAGAATGAGCAAGTCCGCACATGTCTTGCCCGCGAGGACTAATTTCTCAGCGGAAGATTCTGTTAAGTTGTACCCTATGGAGATTATGAAGTTGCATGGGGCCCTAGAGTTTATTATCTCAGATCGTGGTCCTCTATTTTCATCCCACTTTTTGAAGTACTATGTGTAGTTTAGTACCGTTTTCCACCCACAAATGGATGGTCAAGTAGAAAGGACTATCAAAACATTGGAGGATACATCGCGAGCTTATGTAATTAGTTATGGTGCAAGTTGGTATGACAACTTTCCTTTGATTGAGTTCACCTATAATAATGGGTACCACTCTAGTATTGGCATGGCCCCTTTCTAAGCATTGTATGGTAGGAGATGCTGATCTCCTATTGGCTGGTACAAAGTTGGTGAGACAAAGTTGCTTGGGAACGATTTAGTCCATCAATTCTTATAAAAGGTGAAGGCGATTTGTTATAGATTGAAAACCGATCAAATTTTCCAAAAGTCGTATGTAGATGTGAGGCGTAGGTACTTAGAGTTTAATGTGGGCGATTGGGTATTCTTTAAAGTGTTTTCCATGAAGGTAGTGATCCGTTTTAGTAAAAAAGGGAAGCTTAGTCTCCGATATGTTGGTCGTTACTTGATTGTGAAGAAGGTTGGCAATGTTGCCTTTGAGTTAGAGTTGCCTTCTAGTATGAACACCATCCACCCAATTTTCCATGTGCCTATTTTACAGAAATATGTGGGTGATCCTTCCTTGGTTGTTTCCTCGAAAAATGTAGGTAATTCAGACTTTTTTTCCTATGAGGAAATCTCGATGAGGATCTTAGATCGATAAGTTCGCTGATTACGAATAAAGGAAATGGATTTGGTAAAGGTTCTATGAAGGAACCAAAAGTCCGAGTAAGCTACTTGGGAGGCGGATGAGGACGAAGTACCTGCTTTTATTTCCAACTTCGGAAGCTTGTGATGGAGGTATGTGTTGATCTACTTACTTTGATGTATGTCTTTGATAGAGAATGGAGTAAAGTATATAATTATTAAGATTGGATTATGTCTTTGTTAGACAATGGATTAAAGTTCCCAATGTGTGAAATGATTGGTGTTTATTAGACCATGGATCAAAGATACTAATAATATGAAATGATGTGTGACTTGTTGTGATGGGTCTAAGCCTCTAATACTTTGAATTTATTCGAATTCATGACAAATGATAGAATAAAGTCTCCTATGCGATGAGTGCTTGATGTCCTTGATGAGTTGATGGGTTGGAGTCCCTATGTTATGAAATGAGTAAGTGTTGGATAAGTGATGGATTAGAGTCCCAAGACAAATGAAATGAAATGGTTGATCAGTGTTGATCACGATATGTGTTGTGTTGCATCATTGTTGTGTGCTTGTTATAACTCGTGTAATGGTTTGTTAGATATATGTTGATATTTTAAATTCTGTTTATGATTACCTAACCCATCATTCATGGATGAATGATCCTAAGAGAGGGAGAATGAAACACCCGAGAATGTGACCTTGCAAAAATTTTTAGTTGAATGCCAATGATCATGATATGTGTGTTGTGTTATGTCCTTCTTGTGTATTGTTCCCAAATTATGTAAGGAGTTTTTAGGTCCATCTTAGGGTGTTAACTTGTATCTATACTTACGTATCCATGTGGGAAAGAACGGGAACACTGAGACTTAAACCCTTGAAGAGTATAACAACCTCTTTGAGGTCTCTAGAGTGGATACAGTTAGGGGTAATTGAGTCATACCTTAGGTCACGGCTCGTACCCACCATGAAATCCACTTTCGTACCCTAGACATTATGTTAGGTTAGTGTACTGTCCACCATATGAAAAGATCATCCCTTGTTCGTAACCAAGTTCACAAGTTATAAGCTACCTAACTATATAGAGTGAAACCTAACCTAGAGTGAATTGTTTTTGGTACGGGTGGTCTATACTAGTCACGTCACGAGTTGTACCCTTAGGAGATGACTCACGGGTGCCAAGTAGTACCCTAAATAGTGTGTTCGACATAGGGGAAGCCTTTGGTATGAGTTAGGGTACCACTCGTACGCTGTGTTATGATTGCTAAGTGAACCATGAAGGGGAGTCATACCCCTGCACGTGTGTCTTTTCTAGATTTTAACCAAGGACCTTCTTGTTATTTCCCTTTCCTAATAACTTAAGTCATTAACCTATATATGTCATGGTAGCCTCCGAAGTCTTCATTTTACAAGACTTAAAAACATCCCAACAGTCTAAAGGCTCTTGAAAATAAGATTAGAGGCTAGGGTTTGAAGGTGTTCATCTTGTGTCAAGGAAGAAGAGTGAAAATTATAGGTGATTTAAGTTGTTTAAGTCATTTATCTATTCCAATCTTTAACTAAATCTAAACACATGTTTCATACTCGAATTAGTAAGTGTACATGGTGGTTTTGACTAAAATGAAAATGGTTTTGACATCTAACAATGAATGATAATGATTCTTGTATATACTTTTGTTGATACATATATTTGAAGGTAGATTACATATATGAGTGCATGATGTATGTTTCTTAACATGAGGGTATTGAGTAACCCTAGGCTTAATGATGTCTACCATGAAAATGACCTTGTTATAAGTATGCACAAAAGGAGTTTGTTGAAATGTCTAAGTGAAATAACTTGTTGCATGATGATAGTATGTTGACCTAGGGCAGTGGACCCAAATAGCTATTAATGATTGTTGAATTAACTTGTGAATGCATTATGAACCATGTATTATGAAATTTATAACCTTGTTAGTTGATGGCTAATGTGAGTGAAAAGTCCCAAGATATGTAAAGAAACATGAATTGTGCTTTGAACCCAAGTCTGGTGAGAATATGGTAGTAGATTGCTAATGAAATGTGAATAGATTGTGTGGATCTTGAAGACCATGAATGTAATAGTATAATTTAAATAAGTGAAAGAAATAGCCTATTTACATGATTGAGCAATGAAGGATCCCATAATGACCATGAGGTTATGTATAGTGTTGAAATGACTGAATTGCTATAGTCCCTAAATGTTGTATCGAATATGTGTTGATGCATAGACAAGTGGGTAAAGTCCCAAATGTCAACTAATTATGGTTGTGATGGATTGAGGTTAAAGTCCCTTCCATTATGTGATGGCTCTCTGATAAAGTTCCTTGCCAAATGAAAATACAAGGTAATGTCCGTTGCTTGAAAAGAGCTCTTGAGGTCAAAGCACCTTGCCTCATAAGCGACTTGTGGTAAAGTCCACCTATGGCTTATGGTAAAGTCCACCTAAGTCTTGTGGTAATTACCACTCATGGCTTGTTGTAAAGTCCACCTATGGCTTGTGGTAAAATCCACCTATGTGTGTGGGTAAAGTCCCTTGTTTGAATGGCCTAAGTGTTTGGGCAAAGTCCTAGTTGAGTGATGGTGTCTGTTAATAAATTCCTTAGTATATTGAACATGTGTGCATGGGGGAAATCCCTGGTTTAATAATAATGTGAAAGTGGCTAAAGTCCTTGGTATATTAAGCATGATAAATCTATAAGCGTGGGATGTGGTACACCTCTACTTTATGTCTAATGAATGTATGTTTGAGAATTTCGATGAACCTTGACATCTTAGTTGATATATGATATATGTATATGTATGGACAAGTATATGAATGGGATGAAATATGATATATTGATTTGTTGTTGATTGATGATGTTATCTTATCACTTATCCTTGATTTCCGTGCTAGCATTCCAACTTCTAACCGTCATCGGACGCTACGTCCCCACATAACGTAGGCACCGGAGCATCTTTTTCTTTTCCTGTGTAGTTACTTGTAGATCAAAGTTGTTCGTGCATTGAATTAAAAGGGTGAGCTTCCTTATGTCCAGAAGACATTCATCTCTTAGTCCTTATCTATAGACATAGTCTCTTTAAAACTTTGTTTGGCTATAGTCAGGGGCTTGTCCTGACATATACTTTTATCGACATTGGTATTGTATAGTGGTGCAGTGAACAACTGTGAACTTGGTCATAGTTATTGTAATGAATCTAATATTGACTTATGTTATTATTTCTACTATTCTGATTTACGAGTTGGAGTTCCTTCGACTTCTATGATATGTTGACACGCTTAGGATGGGTTATCGTAGCAATCTCAGGTTCATGTGAGCTTGAGGTGCCCATGCGACATGGTCCAAAGTTCAGGTCATGTTATACAAATACACTACCCTCCTCAAATTCCATAAGACTAACTCCAGTGTTAGACAAACAGTGAATATTCTTCACCAACTCCTACTTCTTCTCATCCACATGAGCTAGACTCCCAATGGATAACCTGCTAAGAGTATCAACAACCATATTAGCTTTACCTAGATAATAGTGAAGACTCATATCATAATCCTTGAGAAGCTCAAGCCATCTTCTTTGATTGAGGTTAAGCTCTTTCTAATTAAACACATACTGCAGGCTCTTATATTTAAAAAAGATGTCTACTGCACTGCATACAAATAGTGACACTAGATTCTCAATGTGAACACCATGACTAATAATAAAAATCATGAGTCAGACAATTCTTCTCATGCACCTTCAACTACCTAGAGGAATAAGCTATCACCTTGCAATGCTGCATCAAGAGAAAATATAGCCCTAAATGGGATACATCACAATATACCACAAATCCATCCTTGCATTTAGGCAAAGTAAGGACCAAAGCTGAAGTTATATTATCTTCAGCTTCTCGAAACTACCCTCACTAGCATTAGACCATATGCACTTCACCTTCCTCTAAATTAACTTAGTCAATGGGGAAGCTATAGAAAAAACTCTCTATGAACCTCCTGTTGTAACCATCTAAACCCAAGAAGCTCCGAATGTCAGTTGTAGTCGTGGTATAGGCCACTTCTTAACCATGTCAACCTTCTACGAATCTACCATGATCTCTTTACTAGAAATGACATAACCCAGAAAAGTATAGCGTTCAACCAGAATTCACATTTTAAAAACTTTGCTTTAAACTGCTGATCTTTCAAGGTCTGCAACACCATATAGGGGTGATCTGTATAATCCACCTCACTCTTAGAGTACACCTGAATTTCATTTATGAACACAATAATGAACAAGTCTATAAACTGAAAAAAGACTCCAGTCATCAAATCTATAAATATCGTCGAGGCATTAGTCAACCCAAAAGGCATAACAAGAAACTCATAATGCCCATACGAGTATGGAAGATAGTCTTAGAGATATCATCCTCCCTAATCCTTAACTGATGATAACCGTACCGAAGATCAATCTTTGAGAAAAACATAGCACCCTTCAATTGATCAAACAAATTATCTATCCTTGGAAGAGGATACTTATTCTTGAACATCACCTTATTCAACAGCTGGTAATAAATTTACATCCGAAGGGAACCATACTTCTTATGCAAGAACAAAAATGATGCACCACATGGGGACAGACTAGGAATGATGAAACCCTTATCTAAAAGATCCTTTAACTTCTCCTTAATCTCGTTCAACTCAGCCGGAGCCATTCTATATGGAGGAATAAAAATTAGATGATTGTCTAGAACAATATCAGTCCAAAACTAAATCTTCCTATAAGGAAGGAACACTAAGAAGGTCATCAGGGAAGACCTCAGGAAATTCATTTACCATCGGGACAAAATGCAAAGAATGACCCTCCGAGTTACAATCTTTAACCCAGACTAGACAATACGGATACCCCTTATCGATTAACCTCCAGGATATAAGATTTGATATGAATGTCTCTTTAGGATCTGGGGAACCACCACCCCACTAAATAATAGGCTAATTAGGGAATTTGGAAACAACCTTACAGGTTAAACAGTATAGAGATGCATAGCCTGAGTGCAACCAATCAAACCCTAAGATATCATCAAAATCAACCATATATGATTCAAGCAGATCCACCATAGATTCTTTACTACCATCAGAAACTACACACCCCTTATAGATCCTTCTAGTAATCACAGAGTCACCTACTGGGGTAGAAATAGAAAAAGGGTCTGAAACACACTCAGGACAAAAACCAAAATGCAAAGCCACAAACGGGGTCACATAATAAAAAGCGAACCCAAGATCAAGTAAATAGTACACATCAAGGGAAAAGAGTTTCAACATACTAGTCACAATATTAGGTGATGCCCCCAACTCCTGTCGGGTAGTGAGAACATAGAGACGGTTCCGACAAGTGTCGGAGCTAGATGTTGTACCCTTGGTACCAGAGTTGAAGAAGAGGCAACTAGAACCTTATTTTCCCTTGAAGAAGCCTTATTAATAGGATAGTTTCTAAGTATATTCCCTGGTTGACCATAGTTGAAGGACTTGTGCCTCCCTTCACCACAGAAACTCCAATGCAAATAACCACAAAATCTACAAGGATGATATGATAGAGCTTAGTGACCCCGCTAGCCTGAGACTGGGCAGAATATACCCTAAAGTTTTCACAACAATGAAGACACCTATCACCCAACGTCTTTGGGTAGGTAGCACTAGCCATTGAGTAAGACCCAAAATTACCCCACTTCTTCTTGGGTCATTTTCCACAATCCCTGTCACTCTGGTATTGGGCACCATAGATACGACCTGAATTGATGCCTTATTATAATGGCATCCAAAGTCCAAGTAGGACAGGGGACTACCTTAGTTACCTAACCAAACTGTAAAATGCATACCTTGAATTGGGTGAATTTTGAACATATAACAATATAGGGTATTTGTACCAACCCCGACTCTAGGATAGGTTAATCACCGTGATTAAACCAAGCAAGCCTAACCATCCAATACCAAAATAATAACCAAGTATGAGTCCAAAACATAATAGTATTTAACAAGCATAAATATTGTCCAATGGTATTTTCCCCAATGAAAATAATAAGGCTGATACCAATACCCACACTGCTTATTCCAACCTATAGTAGTTCCACAAAGCCTCTAACCGAAAGTAAAACAATATCTGGCTTTGACATATCCCCAACCATAGAAAAACTCAATGTTTATAAAATAGCCAAAGTATATAAAAACATCCATGACATAAAATGGAGCCAAAAGGAAGATTGAAGCTTGCCACTTTAATCCAACAGTTGATCCCGAGTCTAATCACTAAGTAGGTGTAGTAGAATGGACAGTTCCTGTATCTCATTGTTATACAGCCATCCAAAGACAGGTTAGCAGGTGAATGCAAGCAAGTACTCATGATAGGGATAAAATAATACAAACCTTTAAAACCAAGTAAACAGATTAAATACATTCATAACCATACTTACATATTTATATAACTATGCTGGCAAAGGTTATTAGTTTTAACATGATTTTAAAACCATTAACCTGGCAATGTGTAGCTTAACCTTCCTAATACCACCCATGGGCTATAAGGGTAAAATATAACCCCTAAACGGGCACTGATACATGTAGCTGCATGAACTAGAGATACTATAGGAGTAGGGGATTCTTGAGTACCCTTTGTTCTCAATGATACTTATGTACAAGTACACATAGGGGATTCCCATGTACCCCAATGTATAATATATTGTCGCCATCACTAATCCTGATGTCGGCAAACATGAGTTTCCAGTGTCTATCCATTGGATTCACACCATCACAATTATCTATCACACCCCAACATTTTTTCCTAATTAAAAACATTACCATATAACCAAACCACCATTACATTTATTATTAACCAAGGCAATAAATAGAGGTATCGTCATACTGACTATAGATTGCAAGCAATGTCCATAGCAAGCCATTTATAGAAGAAGGGATTCTCATGAACACATAGATTACATTATCAAATTGACATGGGGGAGTCCTATGTACCCCATAAGTTATTATTATTATGTTTTCTTGGGGGTTTCCCTTGTACCCTACAAGGCTTTCAATTAGACCTACCATAACAACCAAGACCATTCCATTTAACCATTTCAAAACAATTTAAACAATTTAGGGTTCCATTACCCAGTTATACCATGCAATAGTTCAATAAAAGTCAAATAATTCAACATAAAAATTCTCATAGGCATTTTGTAAAACATGTTGGGTGCATAGTTTCTCTAAAGCCAATATCATGTACCAATTATCCATTACCATGAAACCAAATGTTTAAACCATCATAACAATATGAAAACCATAGCTAAAAGACATGGGTAAACCATAACCAACCATTGTAATAAAAAAACCCCAACGTATATTTGAAAACCCAAAACCACACAACATTCATTCCGCAAAAACAATTATAAAACATGCCTTTAGTTTGAACTAAGAAGGAGGGAGGATTAGCATACCTTAGATTAAAAAGATGATAGAGAGAAATCACCCTTGTAAGCCCCAATTTACTCCTATTGATGAAACCCTAGCCTTCCTTAACCCAAAAGCCTTTGAGAGAATTTAAGTGTTTTTAAAGAGAAATTGAGTTATTTCAAATAGGTCAAATAACGTCCAAATAGCGATATAAGTCATGGGTCCTTAAGAGTTTAAAAAGGGAAATGTCTAGATAACCCCAAAATTAAACTTCTTATAATTCCCGCAGGATGGTACGACCACGCCATACTAGTCGTACCCTACCATAGGAATGGCACTCACCAAGCGTACCCTAGGCCTCCCCTTAGACCCCAATATTGTCCAACATGTGACCATCAAACCCAAACTATACCAAACCGTACAAATAGTACCATGAAGTTATAATCTAGGTAGAATAGAATCACCTAGACTAAACTTAGTGCAACATATGATTGGTACCCTACCATTTGTACCATATGACTAGTATGTTCCAATCGTACTTTGGACAGAAACCAACCAACCCACACTAGTCACCATACGACTAAATCTAACCTAGTCATAACCTATCATACAAGAAGTACCCCAACTCGTATGATGTTCAGAAGAAAAAAATTTAGAATTTTGTACGGTTCAAAACCCATGGTATTTCTATCTCCCCCACTAGGATCATTCATCCTAGAATGAAAGAAAAGCTAGTACATAAATGAATTACACCCCCAACATTACCATTCTACCCTTTTACTAAGTTAGAAAACAAGGATGCAAGGAAATCAACCTTCATTTAACTAAGAATACAAAGCTGTGATCAAGAACACATACCATTCACCCAAATATCTGGAGTAGAAAACAAATGTGGATACTTAGACTTCATATCCTTTCTCGCCTCCCAAGAAGCTTCTTCCATATTATGGTTCCGCCATAGAACCTTAATCAAACCTACATCCTTGGTCCGCAACCGATGAACCTGCCTATCCAAGATATCATTCAGGATCTCTTCGTAAGACAAAGAATCTAAGATACCAATCCTTCCAAAGGAACAACCGATGAAGGATTACCTATACACCTTCTCAACATAGAGTCATAGAATATCGGATAAATGGAGCTAAAACTAGAAGGCAACTCTAATTCATATGCAACATTACTAACCCTTCTCAAAACCACATAAGGACAAATATATCGGGGATAGAGCTTACCTTTTTTACCTAACCTCATCAATCTTTTCAAGAGAGATACCTTTAGGAATACCCTATCTCCAACCTCAAACTCCATGCCCCTAAGCCTACATCTGCATAGGACTTTTGGTAATTTTGGGCAGCCTTAAGCCTATCTCAAATCACCTTTACCTTATCCATAGCATGATAAGCCAAATCTAGGCCAACTATATTTGCCTTGTAAAGTACAATCCACCTAATAAGAGATCTACGCCTTCTACCATACAATGCCTCAAAAGGGGCTAGCCCAATTCTAGAATTATAGCTATTGTTTTAAGCAAGCTCTACAAGAGGTAAATACTTAACCCAATTACCACCATTATGAACCACACATGCACGAATCATATCTTCAAATGTCTGAATAGTTCTTTCTGCTTGCCCATCCGTCTGCGGGTGAAAAGCAGTACTCAGACTATCCTTCGTACCAAACCACTTCTAAAATAACCACCGAAAGTAAGATGAAACCCGTTAGCAAGATTAGAGATAATCAACACTGGTACTCCATGTCGCTTCACTAGTTCATCAAGATATAACCTCGCATAATCCTCAGCCAAAAAGTTAGTCCTTACTAGCATAAAGTGAGACTTTGTCATCCTATCCATGATGACCAAAAATGAATCAAATTAGTTTTGAGATCGAGAAATACCTCTAAAAAAATCCATATTGGTCACCTCCCATTTCATTTTAGGAAATTCAATTTCCGGATACAAACCTCAATGGTGCTCAACTTTAACTTGTTGACATACTGAACACATCGCCACAAAACCAGCCTCATCATTCTTCATGCCATTCCACCAATGCATCTCCTTGAGATCATGATACTTTATTAAACCGGGATGAACAACATAACATGATTCATATGCCTCAACCAATATCTTTTCTTGCATACCATCGACGCCAGGAACACTTAACCTCTCTTGGTACCATAAGGTACCTTTACCACTTATCTCAAATACCATTACATTTTTCCCACCTGCATCACCCTTAATTTTAATCAAGACTTGATCTAGAATTTGTTTCTCCTTGATCTTTTCACTAAGAGACTACTGAACCACTTCCTGTACCAACACACTACCATAGTCAAAGTCCAAAAGATGAACTCCAAGATTTGACAAGTTGTGAATATCCTTCACCAACTCCTACATCTCCTTATCCACATGATTTAATCTCCCTATGGATGACTTGCTAGGAGCATCAGCAATAACATTAGTCTTACCTGGATGGTAGTGAAGACTTATGTCATAATCCTTGATAAACTTAAGCCATCTCCTCTCCCTGAGATTAAGTTCTTTCAGAGTGAACATATAATGTAGACTCTTATGATTAGAAAGGATGCCCACGTGCACTACATACAAATAGTGCATCCAAATTCTCAATGCAAACATTGTCGCTAAAAGCTCAAAATCATGAGTAGGATAGTTCCTATCATGCACCTTCAACTACCTAGAAGCATAGGCAATCAAATTACCATGTTGTATTAGAATGCAACCATTTCCAACCTGAGACGCATTACAGTAAACCACGAACCCCTTATTTCCTTCTGGCACAGTCAAAATCATAACCAAAGTTAGCTTATCCTTTATCTTATCAAAACTACCTTCACAAGAATCCGACTAAGAAAACTTTAACTTATTCTGAGTTAACTTAGTCAAAGGGGTAGCTACAGGAAAAAAACTTTCCACAAACAACCTATAGTACCCAGCCAAACCTAAGAAGCTCCGAATAAAGGTTTGAGTCGTGGGTCTAGGCCATCTCTTAACTACTGCCACCTTTTGTGGATCTACCATGATCCCCTTACTAAAAATAATATGACCAAGAAAAGTGACAACGTTCAACAAGAATTTACATTTCAAGAATTTGGAAAAAAATGTTGCTCTTTCAAGGTCTGCAAAACAATACGGAGGTGATTGGCATGATCAAACTAACTTTTATAATACACCAGAATGTCATCAATGAACACAATGACAAAAAGATCTAGAAACTAATGAAAGACAATATTCATCAAATCATGAATGCCACAAGGGAATTGATCCAACCAAATGGCATAACCAATAACTTAAAGTGCCCATACCAAGTTGGAAAAATTATCTTAGGGATATCCACCTCCTTAATCTTAAGGTAATGATACCTAAACAAAAGATCAACCTTAGATAAGAATTTGGCACATTGTAACTAATCAAACAAGTCATCTATCCTTGGAAGAGGATACTTGTTCTTGAATGTTTCCATATTCATCTGTCGATAGTCAGTACATATCTGAAATGAATAATTTTTTTTATGCATGAATAATACTCGTGCACACCATGGAGACACACTAGAACAGATGAAACCCTTAGCTACAAGATCCTTACGTCACTCCATTAGTGCACTTAGCTCAGTGAAAACCATTCTATAAGGTGGAATAGATATTGGACGAGTATGCGGAACTAAAACAATCACAATCTTAATCTCACTATCAAGAGGAACACCAGGAAGATCATCCGAAAAAACCTTAGGAAACACATTCACAACCAAAACTAAATGTAAAGTATGAAATTACGAGTTGGAGTCGTTAACTTAGACCAAATCATAGAAACACCCTTTAGAAATTAACTTCCAAGCTCTAAGATATGATATTAACCTTTCCTTAGGATCTAGGGAGCCACCCTTCTATTTAATAACCAGTTCTCTAGGGAACATAAAGACAATGTTATCCAATAATCTAAGGACGCATAGCAATAGTGTAACCAATCCATCCCTAGAATGACATCAAAATCCACCATATCTAATTCGAAAAAATCCACCAAAGTCTCCTAACTACCAATAGATTCCATAGACCTCCAATAGACTCTTTAGCGACCAAATTTACCTACCTAGGGTAGAAATTGAAAATGGATACGAAATAACCTCAAGATCAAAAGAAAAATACATAGCCACGAATGGGGTCACTTAAGAGAGAGTGGAGCCCATATTAAGTAAAGAATACACATTAGGAGAAAAGAATTGTAAAATAAGAGTCACGACATCAAGTGATGCCTTAGACACCTTTGAGATGCAAGATCATATAACTGATTTAGGCAAGCGCCAGTACAAGGTGAAGAAATTGATGCATAAGTAACACCCTTTGGTGCAGGAGCAATTGAAGGGGCAAATGAAGCCTTATTCACTTCTAAAAACCATACCAACTAGAACATTTCTAAGCATATGTCATGGGTTACCACATTTGAAATACGTGTACCTCCCTTCATTGTAGAAAAGCTGATGTTACTAACCATAGAACCTACAAGGAGAACATAATAAGGCTAACTGAGCTTCACCAGCCTGATATCGAGCACCTTATGGGCTAAAGTTATCGCTACCCTACTGACGCCTATCACCCGACTACTTTGGTAAGGAGTACTAGTTGTAGAGAAAGAACTAAAACTCCCCTACTTCAAATTTTACCACTTACCTCCATCCCTATAACTTTTATATTATCCATACAACTCAGACAACCAGAATCTCTTACCTTGCCTTTCACCTATCTCTGCCTGCCTTCTCTATTCCTCTTCTACCAGTTACATATTAAAAACTAACCTAGAGATATCTATGTCTTTGATCAACAATGTACTTTTGCTTTCAAGGATCAATGTATGAGATAGACCTGAAGTGAACTTTTTTATCCTTGTCCTCATATCAGTTACTTATACAATTGGTGAAATTTCAAGGCATACTCCTTTACCAACATATTCCCCTATTTTAGATTAACAAATTTCCCTAAATTTGCTTTCTTCAACTCCTAAAGAAAGAAGCAGTCTAAAAAAACATTAGAGAAAGTCGCCCATAAAGAGGATTCCTCAAAATAAACCTATTTCCTTATCCCATTCCTCGTACCATTGGTAGGTCACATCTTTTTACTGATAGGCATAAAATCTAACCCTTCCATATTCATGGCCATGACCCTGAAGAAATTTTCCATCTCAACTAGAAAACCTTGAGGATCCTCCTCTACCTTAACACCAGTAAAATTTGTTGGACTCAACTTCATGAATTGGACAACCCTTGTGGCCTAAGGAGATGTAATACTAGACGCACTACGCTAATCCAGAGAAGCTACCAACAGGACAATCACATGAACCAACTGATGAAACTCTTAATTTATCACGTCTTCATAAGGAGGACTAGAAGAAATAAGTGGAACTCTAGAAACATTAGGTATAGGACCCCTATACCAAGTATGGATCCCTTGAGTAGAGCGTGTCCCATCAATATTACCCCCAATTGCTACAGAGGAGTTTCCTTGTGCATCAAATCATTGAGGCATGATCTAAAAGGATAATTAATAGGGATTAAAGGAGATTCCAAACTTAGAATTCATCTTGAAAATAGAGCACAAAGAAGATAATTATTTCATAAATGCCTTATATCCTCTTTCTTATAAGTGTGGCGTGCTACACACCCAAAAAAGAGACTCTACTTGACAAGGCTTTGTGGTCTCCAATGTGACTATTAATCTAGGGCTCTGATACCAACATTGAAATAACTCGAACTATGGCCATGTTGTAATGGCATCCCAAGTGCAACCAGGACCAGGGACCACCCCTATTACCTAACCCCACTTCAAAATGCATACCCTTTGTTGGATGAATTCTTAACATATAACAAGATAGAATATTTGTATTAATATAGACTCTAGTATCAGCCTATCACCGTGACTAACCCAAGCTAGTTCAACAGTCCAATACCCAACCAACAACTAAAACCAAAACAAAAGCTTAGTATGTGTCCATAACATAATAGGATGGAAAAATCATAAATACAGTCCAGCGATATCAACCGCAATACCAATGCCTATAGTAAAGCTAACACCAATACCCGACATTGCTAATTCCAACAGATAGTAGTTCCATAAAGCCTTTAAATAAAAGTAGAAGAATATTCGATTCGGACATGCCCCAAACCATATAAAAATCAATGTCTATAAAATGACCAAAGTATGTAAATACATCCATGACATGAAATGGAGCCTTCCAAAATATAAAAACACATAACTTCAATCCAATACCTGATCTCGAGTTTAATTACTAAGCAGGAAAAGTAGAATGGCCGATTCCTAAATCTTAAAGGGATATAGTAGGCCAAAGACACATTAGCAGGTTAATGTTATCAACTATTCAAGATAATGATAAAATAATGCCAATATTTAAAACCATGTAACCCAAACATATGTATTCACAACCATACATTTATATATATAACCATTCTATGAAATAGAATAGGGTTTATCATGCCTTTATAATAATAAACCTGGGTATGTGTAGCTTTACTATCCCAATACCACCTAGGGCTATATATATCTAGTGCAATCCCCTGAATGAGACTCGATGCATATAGCCACTAGAATTAGAGATACCATTAGAGTAGGGGATTATCAAGTACCCTTCGCTTTTCATGATACATATGTACAAGTGTACTTGAGTGATCCCCATATACCCCAAAGAATCATAGATGGTTGCTATGACCGATCCTTATGTCGGTAAACATAAGTTTTGAGTGTTTATCCATTGGACTCACACTTTAATTGTTAGCTATCACACCAGGCCATTATTGCTCAATTAAAACCATTACCATACAACTATACCACAATTATTTCTATTATTAACCAAGGCTATAAGTAGTGGTATCTTCATACCGACTGTAGTTTTCAAGCAATGTCCTTAGCCAACCTTTTATAGAAAAAGGGATTCCTATGTACCAATAGATTACAATATCAAGTGGACTTGGAGAATTCCCATGTACCCCAAAAGTGATCATTATTATTTTTGCTTGGGGGATTCCTTTAAATCCCACAAGGCTTTCTATTAGACCGACCATAACTACCAAGTCCTTAAAATTTAACCATTTCAAACCATTTAAATATTTATACCATTTAGGGTTCCATTGCATAGTTATACCATGAAAAATTTCAATGAAAGTCAAACATTTTGAAATCACCAAAATAATACAAAAATTATAACTAAAAGACATGGGAAAACCATAACAAACCATTGTAACCAAAATGCCCAACATATATTTGAAAACACAAAACCATACAACATTCACGACATGAAAATAATTCATAAACTTACCTTTAGTTTGAACTAATTATGAAGGAGGAGTAACATGCCTTAGATTAAAAAGATAATGGAGAGAAATCACCCTTATAAGCCCTAATTTGCTCCTATTGATGAAACCCTAGCCTTCCATAACAAAATAGCCTTAGAGAGAATTTAAGAGTGTTTTAAAAGAGTTTGAGTGATTGCAAATAGGTTAAATAATATGCCCATTAGTGATAAAAGTCATGGGGCCTTAAGAGGTTAAGAGGGGAAATATTCTGATTACCCCCACTTAAACTGCTAAAATCCCTATTGGATGGTACGGCCACCCCATACCAGTTGTACCATACCATACGAGTGATACCAACTTCTCATATCCTAGGCCTCCTCTTGGACCCCAACACTGTCTAACATACTACCATCAAAGCAAAACCATACCCAACCATACGACTAGTACCATGAAATCGTACCCTAGGAAGAATAGAATAACATAGACTAAACTTATGGTAACATATGATTGACACCCTACTATTCATACCATAACATATGAAAAGTATATTCCAATTGTAACTTGGACAGAAACCAACCAACCCACACTGGTCATTAGATGAATAAACCCAAACTAGTCATACCCTATTATATGAGAAATACCCCAACTCATATGATGTCCAAAAGCCAAAAACTGAGAAATTTTCTCAGGGTCAATACCCAGGGTGTTTCAACCACTCTGCTCAAAACTCTAAATTTCTTGCCTGGCCTCTCTACTAGATCAGCTTACTTCTTCTTCTCTTCTTCAACCTACTGTATGTATATAACCAACCTTAAGAATATCAATGTACATGTTCAACAAGGAATCCATAATCTCCAAAATCAAGTCTCTAGATAACTCAGAAGCAAACTTCCTAATTCTATTCTTAATGCTAAAAACTAGCCTTAATGCTAGAAACTAACTCAGGATCATTCCGTGATAACTGGTGAAACTTCATGTAATATTCCTTGTCTAACATCTTACCTAGCTTCAGTTTAATAAATTTTTTTGCCTTTGCCTCCCTTAACTCTTGTGGAAAAACTTAGTCCAAAAAGTATTAGAAAAATCCTCCCATAGAGATAACTCAATATTCTTACATGTTGCTTGATCCTAGTTCTCTTAACATTGGTACACAACATATTTCATTTGATAAGCGGATAACTCTACGCCCTACACATTAGTGGCATACATAATATGGAAAATCTTTTCCATCTTTTCTATAATACCTTGTGGATCCTGCTCAACCATACTACCTATAAGTGTCAGAGGATTCAACCTTATGAATTGGCCAAGCCTTGTGCCATCAGAAGATTAAGTAATAGGAAGAACAAGATCAGATTGAGAAGCTACTAGGTTTTCCAATATATGAATGGTCTCATAAAACTAATCATTCATTACTTCAGCCCAAGGAGCTATAGAAGGACTAGAGATAATCGGTGGAACTCTAGGATAATTAGAAATTATACCTATAGACCGGGTATAGATCCCATATATAAAACATGTCCTTTCAACATTGTCCCGATTAGGATAGAGGAGTTTGTGTGAGCTTCATATCATTGAGGAGGCAAGATTTCAAAAGCAAACAAATAGGAATAAAGGGGGAATTTAGGACCTTAGACAGGTCAACTTGAAAATAGAACAAAAGAAATAGAAATATTTGTAAATTCCTTGTAGCTTCTCCCTTATGAGTTTGGTGTGCTACAAACTCTAATACCAATCTGACATGACCCTAATTGAGGCCTTATTATGTCAGGTGCCTTATGTCCAACCAAGACTGGAGACCATACCAAATGCCAAACCAAAACTGCCTTGTAACCTATGTCGAATAAATTTAAAACATATAACAAGATTGAATAATAATAAAACAAAGACATTAATAAAACCCATAACCATAAGAAGCCAAACATTCAACCAAATATCAAATCGATGTCAACCCCAATGCCAATTCCAATACCAAGGCTGACACATATACCGACACTGCCTATGCCCATAGTAGTCACACAAAGCCTCAAGGCAAAAACAAGAAACATCTAGTTGGGACATGCCCCCGACAAAAGCAAAAACCAAAGTCCAAGAAAAAAATAATATAAAGATATGCATATCATGAAATAGAGTCTTCCATAGTATGAAAGATCACCACTTTAGTCTGACTCTATGTTGTCCCCAAGTCAAACTCACTAAGCAAGAGTAGTATGCACGATTCCTGCATCGTATGGAGATACATCACTTGAAGATAATAAGTGCGATGTACTATAGCATATACTAAGTAATAAAGAAAGAATAATTCCATAATTCAAAATCAAAGTAAATAACCATCTGTAATCATATACATATATACATATATACATATATACCATGCCGAGAAAGGGAAATAGGTTTAACATTAACTTGGGTTGTGTATCTTTACCATCATTGTACACCCATGGGCTATATGGGTCCAGTGTTACCCCATGAATGGTCCCAATGTGTTTAGCTACACAAACCAAAGATACCATAGGGGTAGGCAATTCCCATATCCCTTTCACCCTTCATGATACATATATACAAGTACAAACTTAGTGTATTCCCTTGTACCCTACAAATATATGGTCCCATGACCATTCTATATTTTGGCAAATATGAATTTCCACTGTCATTTATTGGACTCACCGCTTCACGATTAGCTATCGTAATGTGTCGTTATTGCCCAACTAAAATATTTAAGACATGATAAAACCACCAATTCCAGAATTAAATTACCAACACATTATGAAGTAATGTCATCAGCCAATACTTAGGGGATTCCCATGTACACCACAAGGTTTCTAATTAAACCAAAGCTATGTCCAAAAAATTTAAAACCAACTGAATAAATTTAAGTTCTATTACAATATTATGCACTGCAAAGATTTCAATAAAAGTCAAACTATGTGACAAGATCATTTTCATTTGCATTTTAACAAATATGTTGAGGGCATAAAGTTTCAAAGACCAAAACAAGTATCAATTGACAATTCCCATGCAACAACAAGTTCAAACCATAATTATAACATGAAAATACATAAGTAAAACATTGGAAAACATTATCCAACTAAGAACAACCAAAACCCCCATCATATATTTCAAAATCAAATATATACCATAATATTACCATGAAACCATTTATTAAAACATGATTTTAGTTGAACTAACAATGAGGGAGGAGTTACATGCCTTAGACACCAAGGAAAATAGAGATAAACCACCCTTGAGAGCCTTAATAGGTCACCTTTATGAAACCCTAGCATTGTATTAAACCAAGAGCTTGAGAGAGAATTAAGCGTGTTTGATTGAAAATACTAGGCTAAGGAAGACTCCAAATGTCTTTTATGTTACGAGATCAAAAAGGGGTTAAAAGAGGAAATGTCTAGATTACCCCCAATTTAAATTGTAAAAATTCTCATAGGATGGTATAATTGGACCTCTCAAATTGTACCCATATCATATGGTCGGTACCCTCTAATTGTATCCCAGATAGAAGTTTGACACCACATTCTATCCAACATATAAATTTCTTGACTAACTCCTATCTTCACCATATGAATAGTACCCCTAAGTCATACCCAAGGCATAACACCTAAATCTACACACTGGACAACATATGGTTTGGATTCTACCTCTTATTTCATAACCATACGACTCGTATAGAGACTTTCCATACCTTGGAAATAACTTGGCCTATATCACATTGATAATTACACCACTAGGGTTCCTATACATGTACCAACATTATACAGCTAGTATGGTGAGTCGTATGATAAAAGCTCAAAACTTAGGAAATTTCCAATGACAAAACCCAGGGTGTTTCAGGGTACCCTTGGTTCAGGTTTTTATGCTTACTAATTTATTTTGGGCTATTTCATAGAATTTAATTAAAATAAAACTATGTGTGGGACCTATATTTAGTTGAAACAACCATGGATGAAAGTTTGAATGGTTTTGTTGAGTTTGGAAAGTCAAATTTTACAGTATATCAATGTTCGTTTGCTTGAATAGGTTTGAACGAATCCCTACCACCTGCTCGATGCCTATTTTTACTTAGAAAAATCTGATGCCTCGGTTCCTGGTGCGGTCATGTAAGCAGCTTGGGAGTTTCTTAAGCAATAATCTCTTTAGATACCTTGTGCTGCTTTAGCACCCTTGGCTGCCCAGCTGAGGTTCGTTTTATCCAACCTTTTCCTCTTAGTCAATCATCACTTTAGTGACTAGAGTGTCGCATAAGAAGTCTCTGCCTCTCCTGACCCACAACTTTAGTGGTCAAATATTGCTTAACCGGATACTGCTGGTATTATATTTACTATTTCACCTTAATTTTTTTATTTTCTTAATATTTTAAACTATTTTTTAGAGCTCAGAACATGGGAAGTGTGGAAAATCATTCATTGATACTAAGGCAACCTACTACAACACTCCTTGGTCATTTTTTATTATTTATTCTATCAAATTGCATCCTCTTTCACTTTAAAGTTTGAGAATCTAGGTCTTAAATTCATAAACATTTGGTGTGATTTGGACACCTATTTATACTTTATTTGTGCAAAAGTTTTTTGTATACATTCCTTGTCATTCGAGGGACCTCATGATAGATTCAATTATGAGATTCCATTAGCGAGCCCCATGGCCCATTTTTAGCCGTATTATGCATTTAAAGTCTTATATAAAAACGGGTATCATTATTGATGTATATATTATTATTTTGATCACATGGTGACTTTTTTTAATAGTGGGTCGAGGATGAGCAATTCATGGATGATTCATGCTTTGCAATTCGGCTTTGAGGTAGGCTTCGATCTACTTTTTATGTTAGATTTTGAATAGTTTATATTAAAATCTAGGTGGGGTTATAGGATGGGTTGAGGACTAGTATATCATGACATAGCCTAAATAGGGAATTAAGAACAAAAATGTGACCCTTTCCTTAGACTAAAATACCTTTTAAGCCTCTAGAATCCTACTACATTTGATGATGGGCTAGATTAACTATATATTATTATAAGGATTCTTTTATCATAGAACTTATCATACTAGTTAGTATTTGGATTGACATTTCCAGATTAGAACCTTGTAGTATTTTTTTCCCTTGTTTATCTTAGTATCCAAGGTTAGGTTGTTAATATTATAATGAATTTTATATTTAGGGCCCAAGGCAGTAATTTGATACTAGTTGGGCTCCAATTTAGTATTCTATCTCTTGGAAGGATGTGGTTGTTGTTTATAGATGCTTATGGTTGTATTTTTTTGATATTGGTGGTGAAAGCATACTTTAGGCGTATTTTATTTTACTTAGTGGTACAATTTCAATCAAATCCTTGATTCTACTAATATTTTCTAAAAAGAGAATTATTTTTGCCATTCACTTTTAAAATATATTCTTTTACAATGGGAATTGTACCATATTAATTAATTAATTATGAGCTTTTAAAATAAATAGGATATTTTGGAAACCAGATCGAGATATATTTTGATCTATTACTATTCCACTCTTCTACCACTAATATTTACTTTAGTCGGGAAAGATTTTGAACTTTTCTACATTATTCTAAAAATATTAGTCTCAACATCGATCTTGGATAATAGATTTGCATATTTATACTCTTTTAGTCACTGTTTAATTTTGTGCACTTCTTATACTAATATAGATATTTCTCCAATACTAGATGGAGTAGATTGACCATGATGGCTATTAGAAGTCTTATTTAAGGATCAGCAGTGTATATGGATATCTTGAGTCTCCTATAGGACCCTTCATCCATGAGACACAATGTTATAGATCCATGAGACACAATATTATAGAAGGATAGTTTTCATAGGTCCTACCTTTATGAGCTACTGAGCTTGAGGAAGTAAAAACACTTGGCACGTTATAGAACATAGATTTGACATGACATTAACTATTTATGTTGTATTCATTTATTTATATTCATTTTCTGTCACTAGTATAATTTTTGGGTTCTTACATTTATCATCCTTATGGGGTTTTATATAGGTATAAGTTATGGTCAATGTTACTGAGTGTTTAATTGAGACTTTTAGGCTTCTGGGGGCCCGATTATGTTGTTGCTTGTCTAGACTATCCAGTTTGTTTATTATTGATTATTATGGTTAGTTTGTGGAAACTATTATTATGGAATAGTAGCTAATATTATTGGTACATTTTATGATATCTTTTCCCTATTACTATATATTACATTTCTTGATAGTTCAACTCATATTTAATAATCCTTTGGATAGAGGCCTTGCTATACTAGTACTACCTTTCCTTCTAAGGTATAATCATCAAAAGGTTTTATTGGTTCCTTAAGGTTATCATCTCTGAGTCTAGTCAAATATTTAAGTGTGTATATGTACATACATATGTATATGTAAGTAGTGTATTATAATGTATCTCTTTCTTTTTCATTTATTCAGATTTTATGTCTATCCTTTCGCCTTATATTAATAATATATCTTTCTTTCCTTTACTATCCATTAGTATACTCTGCTAGTGATATAAAATATGGTATTTTATCTCTTGAATATGATTAGAATACGATAGTTTACCTTATTTCTCCATTAGCATAATTATATCTATTTCTTGTATAGTTGCTTGTAGTTTATATATATGTTTTACTAGTTATTTATGCTTGCATTTTCTTTAGAGCTAAGTTAGTCGATTCCTATTAAGTACCCCATGTTTGGTACTCATACTATACTTCTGTAGCATTAAGATGATAGAATGAGTTCTTTCTATAAATGTGTGCATCATGTGGAGCAACTACGAATAAGAGATTTGGGGTGAGATCTTGATATTTATAGTATTCCTACTCTCTCTTGTGTTGATTATACTTATCTCAATTTTGAATTTCAAATAGGATTTGTACATATATGTTTATTTTGTATTTCCCTTTGTACTCTAATTGTATTAGAAGGTTATGTGATGACTTCACTAGGAATTGGGATTGTATTCTTTATTAGTCTCTTTACTTATTTATTTTTTGAGGTTTATTTTAGTTCTTTGTTTATTACTAGCTATTCTATATTTTAGTTTGGCTTACCTAATAGTAGGTTATAGTAGGTGAAGTAATAAATTGATATATTAGGTTATACCAAATTAGTATTATAGCCTAGGTTTACCATTGTATTGGTACATGAGATGAGTGTGTAGTAGAGTCCTATAGATTGGCATTGAGATGTCGATATCCTATCTTTGGGAGGCTACAAGGCATTCTTAAAAAAATCTTTTCTTGACTTTCTATCATGTAGCCATATTTCTATGAATTTCTAGTACTTTCTTTGATTCCATTATTTCCCAAATGGATAACATGAGGTTATCAATAGATGTGGGAAAAAATATTAGATGTGTTTCACATATTTCAGATCAGCTTTGGTCTAGGGAGTTAAAGATTGATAAAATGGATCTTCAACATCAGTTGAGGTTATGGGGAATGCCCAGGATTCTATAGTGTATGAACCCACATCAACTTTTTAGGATACCATTTTGAGGATTCCAAGCCTTTTCATAGATACTTCACAACCAAAGATATTGTTTGGTACTTTGTGGTTCACCGAGTAGTGTTGGGTTTGTTGCTGTCCAGCAGTGTTTTCTTTAGGATTTAGTATGTGAATGGGTTTATTGAGTGGCTAGACATATCCTATACTATATCCTTCAGAGCATGAGATGGTGCATCAATTTGTTAGACAATTTACTTAACCACTCTGCTTGGCATTAGAATATTTGATAGTAAGAAGATTTTCTTTCCTCAGGTTGTTGTTCATGTAAGGACTATAAAGAGGGAATATATTAAGATATAAGGAGGTGTCTATAAGGGTCTATGTCTTTAGTATACTGTTATTTGTATTTTATTTTGTAGTAAGGATCTTCTTAACAAAGGTCAGCATAATTTCAACCTATCAGTTTTTTTCAGGTAGTATCTCAAGCTATAGGTGGCTCTTAGATTGGTCATGGTGGTCATATTGGGATGATTTCAGGTTAGATATTACTGAGTAATTGATATAGGTCTTTAGGTAGTGAAAAGTATTTTAGATCAGTCGGTGTAGTATATTAGAGAGTCCTAGGGACATGTTTGGACTGTGGAGGGGTTTGTTATTGGTCTAGGGAATGCCCTAGGCATGAATTGGTTGTCCAAATAGGGTCAACACATGTTTCTTACTAGCTAAGAGCTCCAAAGCTATGTTATTATTACATAGAGATGATCACTTCAGTAGAGAGTGTCCTAGGCATTAATTTGTCAGCAATTTAGGGATGAATTGTATTTGTCATTGGGTTAGAGCTTTAAAGGTTTGCTACAATTGTAGAGACACCACTTACTAGTCCATAGAGTGCCCCCAACATGGGACTATTAGTCATTTAAAACATCAAGATCAATCTAATTTTTTTGGCACTTTAAATTATAAGTAGTGCAGTTAGTGCCTCAATTGGTGATTTAGATGCTAAGGCTGGGTTCAGACACACTCAAATTTGTACTTCTTTGGGCACATTAGGACTTTACTTAGGACCTATCGATATAGGTTCAATTTGATGTACTATCTTTTGAGTTTCTTTTTGGATCTGTGTTAGGGTTTTCATAACCATCAGTGATTATACGCTTTGGTATCACTATAGCGATTGTTGTTTTTCCTTTTATGGAGTTATTTTTGTATGACCATCACCATAGATGATTTATTTTAGTAGTGTATCCATGTGGTATTTCCCTTTAGGTGTAGCAATTCAGTTTAAGTCTTTTTTCTCTTGCATTATGGCATTTTTATGACCTTAGAGTGGTATTGGTTATATTTTCTATTTTTGGTGCCACCTACACATTGCCCTGTTGTTTCTATTATTATTATTGTTGTTGTTTTTGATTCTTACTTGATAGACAGATAGACTAATATTATTTAGTTAGAATCCCCTTCCTCCTAATTCTTCTTTATTGTCTTAGACAACTAATGCGGTTGGTTGCTTCTCTCTCTTTTAAGGAGGGGTTGGTTGTTTTTCTTGTGTTGGAAATGTTAGATCAATTTTTGTGTAGGTTGTAAAAGTGATGGAAGATTTATCCTTCCAAGTCCTTGTTATGGTTTTAGAGTTGGCAATTTATTCTATTGCCCATTTCTAATGTTGAAGAGTCTAAGGGTTGCTTTTTTATTTTTTTTGGTTCTTTTCTAGGTGATAGTCTTGATTTTGGTAATGGTTTTATGTTGGATACTCTATTCTTTCTATGACGTAGGTCATGATTCAATTGAGTCAACCTTGGTTTGCTTGGGCGACTTCAAGAATTTCTCTTTTCGGTAATTGAACTGCCTTATGTGAATAGGTGGAATGTTTCATCTTGATGATATATAATTGCTCACCAATTGTCAGTAAATAAAGCAAGTGACTTTAGGTGTAAGCATTTATTTCTGTAGATGGAGTATTAGTTTGACAAGATATAGCCTAAGGTTGTATTTTTTCTGAGTTGCTCATATTTTGGCTACCATTAGTAGTTGTTGCAGCTTTGGAGAGTTCTTGGTTATGTCATATTTTGTTATGCCTTTAATGGATGTAGATTTAACAGTTCATAACTTTATCCTATGGTTTACCATCAAATCAGGTTTGGTTCCTCGATAATATTTCAGTTTCAGCTTTTGTGAGAATTGTTAGGGATATGCCTGATTTCTGATGGTGATGTTAATTTTTGATGTTTTTCCCTAGTTAATACTTGTTGTCTCAACTATTGGATTTGGACTCTTTTGAATGATGGCTTAAAAGGTTATGATATATTTTTGCATATAGTCGAGAGCAAGTAATTTGGCTATGATGCTAACATTATAGCTATGTATTGCATAACTGAATTGTCCCATTTCAAGATTTGTTTCAGTATGGGATTTACTTATAGGCTGGATAAGCCTACTCATTACCTATCAACTCATATCTCCTCAGTTCAAATAGATTATATTGATAGATGCTCCGAGGATAGTCCATTGGCTTTTGGTGGGTCTCTACTATTTTGTCCTTGGTTCTTAGTTTTTACCTAAATTTTGGATTATCGGCTAAGCAGAAAACTGCGCTCAAATTTTACTTAGCATGGTTTCATCTTTTGTTGATGGGACATTCTATAATGCATTATGATTGGGGTTCCTATCTATCAACTTAGAGAGTCATTTGGACTAGTTATAGCTTTGGCTAGAGATTATTAGCTTTGATTATCGCTATTTATGTGTTCAAGTAGTACCTTCTGGGATTATTCTTATGCTTTCCCTTATGAATTTTTGATGGATCAATTTTAGTTCTTCAAGATTAGTATGATCTTATTGCAAGAGAAAGGCTGGGATGACATTTTACTGATTCAAGTATATAGCAGGTTTGGAATGATGAGGGAATGCTTGATTTGGAATTGGAGTTGGTTGCAAGGTTCATGCCTTGGATTTTCTTTAGCATAGTCGAATTTTATCTTTGGAATTTAGTTATGTGCTATCAGTGTATTGTGCTTTGGGTTTGCATGCTTCAGTCGTGTTTGTCCTAGTTGGAGGTTAGTTAGTTGTTGAGGATAAGTTATTTTTTACTTGGAATGTGAAGTAAGAAAGTTGGTCAAAAAAGGATGCCTTTGGTGAAATCCCTTGAAAGTGTTGGTTTGCCTTAGATGCTATTTGCGAAGTCTTTCTCAAAGCATGTGAGCCCAATATCTCTGCATTTCAAACTTATGTGCTCTTTCTATCCATTGACTTTGGGGAATGAAATTCCTTTTAGTAGTGGATATTGTAATGACCATCCAGGTAATTTGCGAAATTTCCATGCATTTCTAACATTTCAAGCCTTCCGACAGAAACTACATGTCATTTATAACTTTTTGAATCTATCCGTTGAGATATCAAATAGTTTATTTGTATTTTAGTCTAATTTTACTATTTTGGAGCTTTTGCAATTAAGGAATTGCGTTTGGACCAAAACTCCTGGTAAATTACCTATAATGGAAATTCTGATAGCACTATTAGCTCTAGAATACTGATTTAGTCTAGGGTGTGTTCATTCATGTTCTGAGGCTTTTGAACTCTTTTTGGACTATTGGATAGAATTTGATTAAAATCAAAATAGGCTGGAGACCCATATTTAATCAAAGCAACTTTAAATAAAAGTTTTGATGGCTCTATTGAGTCTTAAATGTAAAATTTGTTATGCTAGCATTGTTCATTTATGATCATTAAGTTCCCCAAAAAATACCAAATACTTGATCAGAGTTCATTTGGACTTATCAAAATCTGCTGCCTCAGCTTCTCATGTAATAACTTAAGTGGCTTAGGGTCGCTTAAGCGATAGTTGCTTTACAAACCTTGTCCCACTATAGTAGCTTTGGCATCCTAGAGGAGGGTCACTTTAGCAAACCTATTTGCATAAGTAGACTTTTCTTTAAAAATCAGAGTGTCACTTAAGCGGTGCCCAATCTCCTGACCCATCGCTTTAGCGGTCAAATGTCGCTTAAGTGGTTGTTGCTTAACCAACCCAGTAGACTCTTAGGAAGACACTATTGGTATTATGTTCTCTCCTTCACCCAATTTTCCTTCTTTTTCGTAACCCTTTTCCTTTATTTTTGGGAACCTGAAATGTGGTTTATTATTTTTTCCTTAAAATTCCATCATTCTTCATTGTTAATTTCTAGAATTTAGGTCTTAAATTTCCAAACATTAGGGGTTTATTTATGTCCCTATTTAAACTCCATTTGTGCTTAACTTTTGAGAAAACATTCCTTGTACTTTGAGAGGCCACATGAAGAATTCAATTTTATGATTCCATCACAAGCCCCACGGGCTTATTTTGAGTCAGTTTTGGGCCTAGAGTTTTATATTGCAATACAGGAATCATTTTACTCCTACTGAAATCTAGATTATTATTTTGATAGTGTAGCAATATTTTGGAATCGCAGATGGAAGGTGAGTGATTCATTGATGATTCAAGATTTGCAGTTGGTCATCGAGGTAGTCTTCTGTCTTATTTTCTATGTGATATGAGGTTGAGTAGAGTCCATGCTAGGCAGGGATTGTAGGATTGATTGATGACTAGTATATCATGACTTATCCTAATTAGGGTATTTAGAATAGAAATGTAATCCAAGCCTCTCACGATATGAACCAGAGCCTAGTCCTGACGGGTATCTCAAGTTCACCAAGGACCGAAGACTAACCCTATTAACCAAGACAACCAACACACAATACAACTAGCAATAGATTATTTTTAAACATATAATAAGATAGACCTGAGTTTTTCAACATATAACAAGATAGATAAATATAACGCCCCAAAACATGGTCCCGAGATGTCACACGATGCTCTAGACTATGAGTAGTCTAAAACTAACCCTGCATGCCTTCTACTAAGTCTAAATCTTATAATAAAGGAAACATAGACATAATATTCATACTATATGTGGAAAACTATCTGAACATCATACTGAATAACCTGAATTAACAGTAGCAGTCTGACAAGACTCTACTACTAATATCTAGAGAGAAATTGAGAAAAACCCTCAACTATATTGGACTTAACTGAAAGCAACTACTCAAATACTATGAAGATGGAAATCAAAATAACTAAGTCCCCGAACTGTGAGGACTCACCAACTGTCGGGATGTAGATGGAGATGCTCGAAATCAATCTCGCTGCTGAAACAGAATATCTGAAGTTACATTGTGAGACAATGTAGCATATAGCCATATATGTGGATTAGTACTTTGAGGATTTATTGAGTATATGGGGGTGAATGAATAATTAAAATATTATCTCAACATTTACATCAATTTGTATAAGAATGCATGCTAAATGTAAATGAATCACATAAGATGGAATATCCGAATGCAGAGAATCATAATCATGAGTAGAAAATCATACTTTATAAATCTAGTAAGCCATAAAATCTTGTTCTAAAAGTTGTACTTGTGTTCTATCTTTAAAACATAGTTTCTAAATATAGAAAGGACTTACTCTCATATCTAAAATCTAGAAGGTGAAATCTATAACTAATATTTTTCTGTAAAGCATAATCTGAATAAAATTGTGAGCCCTTTACACTTAGTTTCTAAAAGGTTTTTTGTTATTCTTTACTCTTTCTGAAATCTGTAATTTGTAGGGAAATACTTTAAAAGTTTTATTTGTAAGATTACTCTTTTGTATAGGGAGATTCTTCTAAGAAACATAAGCCATGTGATCTAACATGGAGTCTAACGTCTTGTTCCCTATAGGGAAAACCTCACGATGGGGATAGGTGTCATACTCTTGCCAAGGAGTATGACCTAATTTAAGTGATCACATCTGTATTTTTCATTGATATAGAAATGGAAATAATCTAATAGTCTATATCTACGTTGACTAAGTAGTTCTATCGAAGATAGGGCATGCTAATCCCACACTTCCAACTCGGTGCTAAATAATACTCCCTTTAAATATATATGCTCATTTTATTTGAAATCAACTTTAAAAGCAAGCATAAGGGTTTATTATGAAACAAATTATACTTTTATCTGATTCAATTTGTAAGTAAACTGCAGAGTAGTTTTCAAACTTTATCCGATGATCCAAATGATCAAATCTTTACTGAAAATCTGAAAATAAAATGATCATTTGATGCTTAAAGCATAATCTTCCTAGAAATAATAATTTTCAATCTTAGGATAGTAACCCATGCATCAATCTCAAGTCAAAACATCATAATAGTCATGCTTGGTAATGAAAATGATGATAATTCATCTCAAAATTTGAAATCTACTGCAATAGGCATGAAAATATGAAAATAACCATGCAATTTAACTTCTAAATCACTTGAAATCTCATAATCTTGCAATTAGCAATAATGGGTATGAAACCTAATTTAAAACTCATGTATAATCATTCAAAATCATATAAATTTGAAATAAAAACTTTGTTTTGGGAACAAGGATGCAAGGGGATCCTTGTTCATAAACCCCACATACCTTCATTGATGAAATTTTAAATAAAGCTTGAACTTGAATCTCTATTTGTGATTTTTAATATGAACTATTGATTAGATAGATTTGGAAATCCTCAATTTTGGGTTTTCTTAGAGAAGCGATGGAGGAAATTTGATTTCTTGGAGCTCTAGGATTTTTCTTTGAGAGAGAATGGATGAAAATTAGCATAAAGTGCTTATAATAGGCTTAATTTCTTGTTTAGGACAAATTGGGTGCTGGGGAATTGACCAAATAGTCCTTTTAAAAATTTTGTTGGAACTTGAAAAATCCAAATTTACATGCCACCGTGACACGCAACTATCGCAGTGGCTTACTAAAAATAGGACCACTGGGAATTGGAAGTTCAACGCAATGCGGAGCTATCGTGGCATGCTACTGAAAAGCCATTAATGCCATTATCGAGATATGGTACCATCGTGTTGGGCTACTGGGATTTGACAAATGGGTAATTGAACTTCACCACGATGCAGGCTTATTGTGGAGGTCCACTGAAAATTGATAATTACAAATTTAACCACCTCGATGCGTTGCTCATCCAAATGAAAAACTACTTTAATAAAAATTCTAAAACTTCTTAATCGAGTAACAGATTTAGGAGAATTTAGTATCGATGGAAACATAATGCAATTTTCTAAAAATTTAAGGGTTTGAATCTTAAAAATCTACAAGTAATATAAATTATTACCTTTGATGTTCTATGAGCTAAATTGTGCTAAGAAAAGTATTGGGTATTACAATATCTCCCCCCTGGGAACATTCCTCTTCGAATATGGCTATTTAAGCTGAGAATACTATGGAATCTAAGGCTATAAACTCTTATGCAAAACTGAAATAACTGTATGACTGAATTAAAACATACCGAGCTACTGAACTTATCTGCGAGTACATGAATTTACTTGAGGACAACATATAGATGAATCTGAGACTGGAAAAGAACTAAATAAAGGAAGACTATAAACTTCAGTTGAATCTGAGTTCATGGTGAAGAAATGAGGATACTTGGTATACATGCATGCTTCTTCTTCCAAAGTAGTACCCTCAATAGACTGGTTTTGCAATAGAACTTTGACAAAGGGAACTTTTTTGTTCCTTAGTCTACGAATCTAACGGACAAGAATCTCTACTAGAACTTTTCGTATGATAGCTATTTTGAATATCTATAATTTCTAGAGGGACTATAATGACTGAATTGTCCTTGCATTTCTTCAACAAGGATAAATGGAATACTGGATTAAATATGGATAAATTTACGAGTAGCTTAAGCTCATACGCCACCTTCCCAAAATGACTCAAAATTCAGAAGCGGCCTATATATCGGGGACTACGTTTTCCCTTTTTGCCAAATCTCTTCACCCGTTTTATGGGTGAAATATTCAAATATACAAGGTCATCAACCTCAAACTCAAGATATCGTCTTCTTACATCTACATCATATTTTCGATGACTTTGATCTATTTTCAATCTTTCTCTAATCAACTGAACTTTCTCCATGGCTTCAAACACCAGATCTTGCCCAATAAAAGCATCCTCACATACTTCAAACTAACCAACTGGCGATCTACATCTCCACTTATCAAGAGCTTCAAATAGATCCATCTCAATACTAGAATGGTAAATATTATTATAAGTGAACTCAATCAACGACAAATAGTCATCTCAACTGCCTTTGAAATCAAGAAAAAAAGCTCTTAACATATCTTCTAGAGTCTGAAAGGTCCTTTCTGCTTGACCATTTGTCTACAGATTAAAAGCTGAACTAAGATTAACTTGGGTACCAAGATCCTTCTGAAAGGCTTTCCAAAAATAGCAGGTAAACTGAGTACACCTATTTGAGATGATAGATAAAGGGTCTCCATGCAATCTAACTAACTCTCTGATATACAACTTAGCATAATCTTCAGTTGTGTAGGATGTCTGAATTGGTAAGAAATGCACTGTCTAATATCACCTAAATCGAATCATGAATATCCATATTCACCTCTTCCCACTTCATAGTAGGGATACTAAACTCCTACAAAGTGCCACCAAGTCTTTGGTGCTCTACCTTAACCTGTTGAAAAGTTGCACACTTCACTAAAAATTTTTCTATATCTTTCTTCATACCACTCCACCAATAAACTTCCCGTGAGTCGCGTACATCTTAGTAGCACCTGGATGAATGAAATAAAGTGCACCATGTGCTTCCGCCATAATCTGCTGCCTCAAATCATCAACAAATAATACACATAATCTACTTTGGTATCTCAACACACTTTCTCATACTTAGAAGAAAACCTCTACCTTTTGGTCTTTAACTGACTCCTTCAGTTTGACCAAACTAAATGCCTTAGCTAGAAAAGATTCAAAATAAATCTGAACCCAAACATTCCATTCAGCTTAGTCAATCAATCTAACACCCAATCTGGCTAATCGGTGAACTTCTCGAACTAACTCTCTCTTGTCATTTTCCACATGAGCAACACTGCCCATAGACAGTTTACTAAGGGTGTCTTCAACTACATTGACCTTGATCGGATGATACAACACTCATATCATAATCTTTTAAAAATTCCAAAAACCTTCTCGGATGAAGATTTAACTCTCTCTGAGTAAACACATAGTGCAAGCTTTTGTGGTCCGTGAACACATCAACATGCACCCCATAAATATAATGTCTCAATATTTTCAATGGAAACATAACAACAGCTAACTCAAGATCATGCGTAGGGTAATTCTTTTCATGAGGATTAAGTGTCTAGAGGCGTAGGATATAGCCTTACCTCTCTGCATCAACACACAACCTAGACTGACTCTAGAAGCATCACAATACACTGCAAAACTATCTGTACCATCATGTAATAATAAAACTGATGCTAAAGTGTCTCGTGTCTTCCACTCTTGAAAAATGCTTCTTATAGGAATCTGAACACTGAAACTTATTTTTATTCTAGGTCAATTTAGACATAGGGGATGCAATAGATGATAAACCCTCAAAAAAATATCTATAATAACAAGCTTAAACCAAGAAACTTCTGATGTTTGATGGAGAAAGAAGTCTAGGCCAATTTCTTGCTGGTTTTATCTTATTACGATTAACTCGAATACCTAACTGGAAAGAATATGACAAAGGAATGCTACTGACCATAGACAATCTTCACACTTGTTGAATTTGGCGAATAACTGGTGATCTCAAAGAGTTTGCAACACAATTTTAAGTTAATCTGCATGATCACCCTCACTACGAGAGTAGACAGGATTATCATCAATAAAGACTATGACAAACATATCTAGATACTGTTTGAACACTCTATTCATCAAGTCCATTATGGATACTAGGGAATTTGTTGGCCCGAAGGACATGACAAGAAACATAAAATGACTAAAATGGGTTCTGAAAACTGTCTTTGAAATATCACATTCTCTTACTTTAAGCTGATGATAGCTGGATCTAAGGTCTATATTTGAGAAATGACTTGCTCCTTGGTGTTGATAAAATAATTCATCAATTCTAGGAAGGAGATATTTGTTTTTGACTATGACTTTATTCAGTTGATCACAGTCAATGCACATTCGCAAAGAACCATCTTTCTTTCACTCGAATATGATGAGAACGCCCCATGGAGAAACACTAGACATTATGAAACCTTTATCTAAGAGATCTTTGAGATTCTTTTTTAACTCTTTAAGCTCGGCTGGAGAAATACAATATGGGGGAATAGAGATAGGCTGAATATCTGGAAGAAGGTCAATACCAAATTCGATTTCCCTATAGGGAAGTACCCCTAGAAAATCTTTGGGAAAGACATCAGAAACTCATTGATTACTCTGACCAACAGAACTATCGAAGTCTTAGACTTAGTGTCTTTAGCTCAAACTAGATGATAGATACACCTTTTGGAGATTAACTTTCTGGCCTTAAGATAGTCTATGGAATGACTCTTGGGAGATACTGAATTACCTTCCCACTCAAAGACTGGCTCATTTGGAAACTGAAACTTCAATACTCGGGTGCGACAATCTATAGTTGCATAATAGGAATGAATCCAGTCCATACCAAGAATAAGATCAAAGTCAACAATATCTAACTCTCTTAGGTCTGCTAACATGATTTTATGAAGGAAAGTGATAGGACACTTACTATAGATCTATTTAGCAATAACTAAATCACCTACTATGGTAGAAATTAAGAAGGGCTCAGGGATCTTTTCAGGAATTATTTTAAAATTCACTGCAACTAGTGGAATAACATAAGAGAAATTTAACCTAGGGTCTAGCAGCACATAATCATCAAGATGAAAGGCACAAAGCATACCGATAACAACATCTGGAGAATCCTACTAGTCTTGATGGGATTTTAAAGCATATAACAAATTCTGGTGGTGACTGCCATAGGTATTGGATGACGTACGCTGAGGAGGGACTAGGAAACCTAGAGGAGCTGGTGCACTAGTAGCCTAAGTCTAGGGATGAACATCTTTGTTCCTTTGCTTGGCATGAGAAAACTATCCAATTCTATGACCCAACTTACAACAACCATAACAACCCTTCTGTCCCATTAAACACTCACCAGGATAATTCTTATTGCACTTAGCACATGGAGGATAACTGGGTCTTATACTTATACTATTTTGAGATTTGGACATAGAAGACTTACCCCACTACTCCCGTCTAGATCTATAAGTAGGAGCACTAGATAAAGATGGTGTTGGCATAGATAAATGATTCTGAAACTGCGAACGATTTCCCACTCTTGACCTAGTCTGGCTATACGAAAATAGTCTTATTCTAGTCCTCTTATTACTTTTATATCTTCCCATCAACTTCTCTACCTTAATCTATGGAGCATGAATAATCAACTTAGTAAGATCCATGTCTCCAATAAGCATGGTAGTCTGTAATGCCTCACACTTTCCCAAGCTAGAAAGCAAACTATTGTTCGTACATGTGAAACCCCCAATTATGTAAGCCATATTTGGGTACATGAATTACCAAGAGTACCCTAGTTATAAGAGATCTTATGATGTGATAAGCATGGTTAGATGAGTCACTTAAGGTAGTACAAGCTAAGAGTTTCAAAATCCATTAAGTTTTAGTGTTTGAATTTGCAAGGGTCATCTTTGAATGAGCATAACTTGATAAATACGTGGTATTTATGCATGTTTATACCCACCAAATTATAGATAATCGAATTAGCTTTCCAACGATACAAATTTCATCAAAATTTGAAACCCAAACAAGGAGTTATGATTTACGAAGCAGAGTGTGTCGCCTAACCAATCGCACATGGCTACTAGAATAGGTATACAATAAGCAATGCAGCGCATACCTAAATATGTGTAGTAATTAATGTGGCGCATACTTAAATATATACAATAAGAAACACGGCGTATATGTAAATGTATATGATAAGAAATGCGGCGCACACTTGGGGTTTTAGGTAGTAAAAACACTCTGTTTTGAGTTATTTTGAGGAAAATTAAGTCTTTTGGAACTCCTTACACACCCCTAAACTTCAACTTATAAATTTAATAGAATCTAAATACATCATAACCCAATTATCAATCTAAGTTCATTATCTAAGAGCACTAATGAAGAAAAACAACTAGGGTTGCACAATCAACATTGAGGGTCCAATCTTTCAACGAATCCATTACCATAAAGGTATGTGGAGTTTTCAACAAGAACATCCTTTCAATCTTGTGCCCAAAAATTTGTATTATTTTACGAAGATACATGATTTTACTTGTTTAATTATGAATTTGAGATGGAAACTATTATCCTATTTTCTTGTTCAAGAAACTATGATATTTTTGTGATGTCTTAGAGATAAATTCCTTGAGTTTTGATGTTAATATCATGTTTCAAGTTAAATTTCAAGATTTTCATATGATTTATACTTGTTTGCTATACAAAGTATGAATCTTGAAATATTTTGCTCAAGTGTTGATATGTGGAATTTAAACCCTCTTTGAGATTATGATCTTTGGTATGTGGAATTTAAACCCTCTTTGAGATTATGATCTTTGGTGAAGTAATGTGTTATACACTTCTTGATATTTGAAAGATTTGACCTTTTGGTCTTGAAAGAGTTATTTTTGATCTCGAATGAGAAAATAAATCCACATATTGATTTATTATAAAAAAAGGGTAGCGTGATGGCTCCCGATATGAATTATTGAATTACGTTGTGGTGGATTTTCTATTAAAATAATCTGAGCTAAGTCTAGGAGTAGTCTTTAGCACCGAGTGGGAGGTGTAGCTGTGATTGGTTCTCCCCTAGAACTATGTGTCCCTGCAAGATGTGAGCCTAAGGCTGATTGATATAGTGATCACTAGTGAACAAAAAATTAAGGTCCTACTCTAATGGCAGGGATATGACAGCTCTCCCCAATATGGGTTGGACATTAGACTCCATGTATCTCACATAGTTTATGTCGGTTGTAAGAGACTCCTAGTGTGTGTGTGTATTCTTTTGATTGAGATGAAAAATATAATAGTTTGAAAGTGTGAGTTGAGAAAGTTATCATTTTTGAAGAATTTTGATGTATATTTCCATTTCTTAAAGAGAATTATTATGAAAGCTATTCATTTTGATGACTTGAAAATGATCATGAAAGTGATTGGGATTTACTATGATTACTCATATGTTTTCACTGATGTGTTTTACTCTATGGTGAATATGATGATTTTATTTTGAGCTATGTGAGTTTGTTATTACAGCACACATATTTTCCTATGAATATTTGTTATATCGAACTTTTATGAAAACTTGCATACATTGTCATATACTCAGTCCATATTCCATGGTACTGACCCATGTATTCATACGTAGGCTACATTTTCCCTATAATGTAGGTCTAGGTGCTTATTCCCAAGCTTGACGTGATTCTCCAAGCACATTGGTCTACATTTTCTGTAGTGGTGAGTCCTCATGGTTCGAGGACTGGTTATTTCAGATTTCACTCTTTTATTTTGGGTTATCATTTTATTCCTTGATATTAGGGTCAGTTGGGATTTGTCCTAATGGGTCAGTGTTATACAGTTTAGTACAAACTTATCAGACCAGATAGTTAGATTGATCAGTCTTGTGGAGTGGTCGTATTTTGTTACTTTCTGCATCTCTTTCATCTTGAATTATGATATTATAGAGAATATCTTGATGTTTGATTATAGTATCCTAGCGATGAGTGTTGAATGGTATAAAAATGGCTCAAAGGTTTAGCTTGGGGCTACTCATAGCCTTAAGCATCGTTTGATGCTTTGGGACTCATTTTTGGGACATTACAAACTTGGTATCAGAGCCTAAGGTTATTGGAGTCCTAAGGAGTCTGTCAAGCCACGTTAAGTAGAGTCTTGATCATCGGTGTGTAGTGCGCCACATCTATGAGCAAGTGGCTACGAGATGTTTTAGGAAAAAATATTATCTCTTTCTTTCAGAAGTCCATCATGCTGATAATTGTTTACTTTCAGCTATTAATTCATGCTCTCCTCTTTCAGAATATGCCTCCTCACTGAGCTAGAAGAAATAATGATGGTCAGTAACCCTAGCCTACTAACCCACTGAATGAAAATATGTCCCATGTTGAATTTCAGGCAGCCTTTCAGGCGCTGGCCCAAGCTGTCACTGTGAATGTTCAGGCCAATCTGGCCCCGACTCCACAATAGCAGGGAGGTGATTCAGCTACTGTGAGGATCCGTGACTTGATGTGGATGAATCCGCCAGAATTTTTTGGGTCCAAGCTAGATAAGGATCCATAGTTGTACTTGGAGGAGGTGCAAAAGATTACTCAGGTGATGCATATCTCTGAGGAGCAAAGTGTGGAGTTGGCAGCATATCAGTTGAAAGACCTTGCTTATGATTGGATAGTTTCTTAGAGGAAGGGTAGAGGTAAGGGTGTTGCCCCTATATCTTGGCAGGAGTTCCAGGATACATTCCTGGATAAGTTTTTCCCTTTAGAGATGAGAGAGGTAAAGGTAGAGAAGTTCATGAACTTGTGATAGGGCTCTATGACTGTTAAAGAGTACTGTCTGAAGTTCAATTAGTTGGCCAAATATGCTCCTAATTTAGTAGCTGATAATTGGGCAAGTATGAGTAAATTTATGACAGGAGTGTCTAGGTCTATTGTTAAGGAGTGCAAGTTTGCTATGTTAAATAGTAGGATAAATCTTTCCAGGCTGATGACTCATGCCCAACAGATAAAAGCAGACAAGATCAAGGAGAGAGATAGAATGAGGGGGAATAAGAGAGCTAGGTCCGAGTAGCACGAATAGGGTTAGACTAGATCACAGAGAGGAAATCACCCTCAGTTTCAGAACCGTTCATCTACACCAGCACCATCGTCAGCTAGTGCTCCCATACCTAGGGGTGGGAAGGAGCAAGGTAGAAAGTCATATGTAGTTAGGTCCTAGTACAGTGTTGGTAGTAAGACAAATTATCCTCTGTGTCCTAAGTGTGGTAGGACCTACCCGGGTGAGCATTAGGGTGAGAAGAAAGGTTGTTTTGCGTGTGGTGACTTGGGTCACAAACTTAAGGAGTGCCCACATACCAGGCAAGGGGGTCGTGATAATCGCCCTCAAACTTAGACTCAGACTGCTAGTGCTCCAGTTCACGTGACTCCCCCAGCCCTAGCTCAGGGCGCCTCTTCTAGCGCTGCTGGCAGTCAGCGCCAGAATAGGTTCTATGCTTAGCCATCTTGCCAGGAGCAGGAGGACTCTCCCAATGTTGTTATTGGTAAGCTTCGTATACTTCAGTTTAATGTCTATGTTTTGTTGGACCCTAGGTCCAATTTTTATATGTTACACCTCTGGTTGCTGTGAATTTTGAAATGAGTCCTGAAAATATTCCTGAGCCTATCTTAGTTTCTACCCCAGTGGGTGATTAGATTTTTGAACAAAAAGTTTATAGAAAGTGTCTTATTACAGTCCTTCATAGAGTCATGTTGGCTGATCTGATTGAGTTAGACATGGTGGATTTTGATGTTATTCAGGGTATGGATTAGCTTCATTATTGTTATGCCTCTATAGATTGTCATACTCGAGTGGTCAAGTTTTAGTTTCCTGATGAACTTATGTTTGAGTGGTCTGGGAGTTCTGTATATCCCAAGAGTTATTTTATCTTATATATTAAAGGTAGAAAACTTATTTCAAAGTGGTGCATTTATCATCTGGTTAGAGTCAAGGACACTAAGTCTGAGACTCCAACTCTCCAGTCAATTAGCATTGTCAATGATTTTTCTGATGTCTTTCTGGAAGAACTTCCAGGGATACCTCCTGATAGAGAGATAAAGTTTAGGATCGATCTTCTTCCTGATACTCAGCCCATTTTTATTCCTCTTTACCGTAGGGCACCTGTAGAACTTAAGGAGTTGAAAAAGCAACTCAAAGATCTATTAGATAAGGGTTTCATAAGGCCCAGTGTTTCTCCTTGGGGTTCTCCTTTGTTATTTGTGAGAAAGAAAGATGGTTCCCTACATATGTGTATTGACTATCACCAGTTGAATAAAGTCATTGTCAAAAATAAGTATCCTCTTCCAAGAATAGACGATTTGTTTGACCAATTGCATGGTGCAAGTTACTTCTCAAAGATACACCTTCGATCCGACTATCATCAACTCAAAGTTAGGGAGTGTGACACCCCAAAAACAGTTTTCCAAAATTTCTATGGTCATTTTGAGTTTCTTGTTATGTCCTTCGGGTGCCCCAACAGCTTTCATGGACCTCATGAAATGAGTGTTCAGACCATATCTTGACATGTTTGTTATCGTACTTATAGACGATATTCTAGTGTACTCCCGTAGTGAGAATGAACATGCAGATCATCTCTTAATTGTCTTGCAAACTCTTAGAAACCATCAATTGCTTGCCAAATTCAGCAAGTGTGAGTTTTGGTTGAGGTCAGTTTCTTTGTTGAGTCATATCATTTCTTCCGAGGGTATTAGAGTTGATCCCTAAAAGACAGAAGATGTTGGGAACTGGCCTAGACCTATCTCTCCAGATGACATCCAAAGTTTCTTGGGTCTAGCAGGTTTTACCGCTATTTTGTTGAATGTTTCTCCTCTCTAACATCTCCTATGACCCAGCTAACCTAAAAGAAAGTGAAGTTCTTATGGTCCGATTCTTGTGAGAAGAGTTTTGAGGAATTGAAGACTCGACTCACTTCAGCCCCTATTTTGACTTTGCCTGATGGTGTTGAGGGTTTTGTAGTATATTATGATGCTTCCAGAGTTGATTTGGGTTGTGTATTGATGCAGAAGAGTAAGGTGATAGCTTATGTTTCTAGATAGTTGAAACCTCATGAGAAGAATTATCCTACCCATGATCTTGAGTTAGCTGCTATTGTGTTTGCTCTAAAAATCTAGAGCACTACTTGTATGGTGTTCACGTTGATGTTTTCACTAATCATAAGAGTTTGCAATATGTATTTACCTAGAGGGAGTTAAACCTTAGGTAGAGAAGGTGGTTAGATCTATTAAAAGATTATTTGTACCATCCGGGTAAGGCCAATGTAGTGGTAGATACCCTAAGTAGGGTGTCTACAGGTAGTGTTTCACTTATTGAAGAGGGTAAGAAAGAGTTGGATCGTGATGTGCACCGTTTGGCTAGGCTCGTGATGTGTACCATTTTGCTAGACTAAGGGTTAGGTTGTTTGACTCTGTTGAAGGTAGTATAAGGGTGCAGAGTAGTTCCAAATCCTCCTTGATTTCGGAAGTAAATGAGAAGCAAAAATTAGATGCTAGTTTGGTCAGACTGAAAGAATCAGTCAAGGAACAAAAGGTGGAGGTTTGCTCCCAAGGGGGAGATGGTGTCTTGAGATTGTAGGATAGATTATGTGTTCCGAATGTTGATGATCTGAGATAGAGAATTATGGCTGAAGCACACAGCACACGATATTCTATTTATCCTGGTGCCACCAAGATGTACCACAACTTGTGGGAAATATATTGGTGGAGTGGCATGAAGAAGGATATAGCAGCATTTATGGTTAAGTGTGCGACGTGCCAATAGGTTAAGGTAAAACACCAAAGACCTGGTGATATGATGTGGGATTTTGGTTTTCCTACTTGGAAGTGGGAAGAGATAAATATGGATTTTGTGACTGGTTTATCTCCTTCCTGAGGCCATCATGATTCTATTTGTGTTGTTGTGGATAGATTAACTAAGTATACGCACTTCTTTCCCATGCATACTTCTTATACTACTGAGGATTACGCTAGATTGTACATCCAAGAATTAGTCAGATTGCATGGAGTTCCCTTGTCCATCATTTCAGATAGGGGTACTCAGTTCACTTTGTAGTTTTGGAGAGCTTTTCAGAAAGGTCTTGGTTCCCCAGTGCATTTAAGTTCTGCTTTCTATCCGTAGAAAAATCGTCAGGCTGAGAGGACTATCCATACCTTAAAGGATATGTTGAGAGCGTATGCTCTTAACTTTAAGGGGAGTTGGGATGAGCATTTATCGTTGATAGAGTTTGGTTACAATAACAATTTTCACTCTAGAATTGGCATGGCTCCATTTGAGGCTTTGTATGGGAGGAAATGTAGGTCACCCATAGGTTGGTTTAAAGTGGGTGAAGCTACCGCGAGTGGTCCTTATTTGATCCTTAAGGCTATGGAAAAATTCAAAGTGATTAGAGAAAGATTGAAAACCTCACAGAGTCGGCAAAAGTCATATGCTGATGTGAGGAGAAAAGACCATGAATATGAAGTTGGTGACTTGGTGTATTTCAAGATTTCACCCATGAAGGGAGTGAAGAGATTTGGGAAGAAGGGGAAACTTAGTCCCCATTATGTTGGACCCTACAGAGTTCTTAGCCATGTTGGTAAGGTGGCATATGAGGTTGAGTTGCCTTTAGAGTTATCTTTCGTTCACTCTGTCTTCTATGTCTCCATGATTATGAAACACGTTGGTGATTGTGTTGTTGTAGATCCTTCAGAAAACTCTGATGTGCAAGATAGTCTTTGTTTTGAGGAAGTTCCTATTGATATTTTAGATCACCAAGTCCGAAGACTAAGAAACAAAGAAGTTCCCTTGGTCAAGGTGTTGTAGCGAAACCAATCTATTGAAGGTGCAACTTGGGAAACCGAGATGGATATGCGATCCAAGTATCCGCACCTGTTTTCTGCAAGCCCCGATCAAGCCGAAGGTACCATTATGCTCTAAATCATTTCTTTTCTATGCAAAATTGCAGTAGTTCAGCAGTTATTTTATACTATTCAGCAGTGATTTCATGAGTCATGCACTCCTTGTTTTGTCCGAAATGTAGAATGAAGTAGAGGCAATATTAGCAAGTTTCTTCAACTGTTTACCCTTCATTTTTTCTTTACTCTTACTATACCCAACGTCATTTGAGAACGAATGTTCCCAAGGGGGAGATATTGTAATGCCCCACACTTTCCTAAGCCAGAAAGCAAACCGTTGTTCATACATGTGAAACCCCAAATTCTACAAGCCATATTTAGGAACATGAATTACCATGAGTACCCTAGTTAGAAGAGAGCTTATGATTTGTTAAGTGTAGTTATATGAGTCACTTAAGGTAGTACAAGCTAAGAGTTTTGAAATCCATCAAGTTTTACTATTTAAATTCGCAAGGGTCATCTTTTAATGAGTATAACTTGATAAATATGTGGTATTTCTGTATATTTCTACCCGTCAAATTGTAGAGAATTGGATTAGCTTTTCAACGATACCAATTTCATCAAAATCTGACACACGAGCAAGGAGTTATGGCTTTGCGAAGTAGAGTGCGTCGCCTAACCTATCGCACATGGCTATTGGAATAGGTGTGCGATAAGCAATGTGGCGCATACCAAAATATGTGCAATAAGCAATGCGGAGCATATGTGCAATAAGCAATGCGGAGCATACTTAAATGTATGTGATAAGCAATGTGGCGGATACATAAATGTATGCTATAAGCAATGCGGTGCACACTTGGTGTTTCAGGAAGTAAAAACACTCCGTTTTGAGTTATTTTGAGGGAAATTAAGTCTTTTGGCACTCCTTACACAGCCCTAAATTTAACCTTATGAATTTAATAGAATCTAAACACATCATAACCCTATCATCAATCTAAGTTCATCATCCAAGAGCACTAAAGGAGAAAAACAACTAGGGTTGCACAATCTACATTGAGGGTCCAATCTTTCAACGAATCCGTTATCATAAAGGTATGTGGGGTTTTCAACAAGAACATCCTTTCATTCTTGTGCCCAAAAATTTGTATTAGTTTACGAAGATACATGATTTTACTTGTTTAATTATGAATTTGAGATGGAAACTATTATCCTATATTCTTGTTCAAGAAACTATGATATTTTCGTGATGTCTTAAAGTTAAATTCCTTGAGTTTTGATGTTATGATCATGTTTCAAGTTGAATTTCCAGATTTTCATATGATTTATACTTGTTTGCTATACAAAGTATGAATCTTGAAATGTTTTGCTCAAGTGTTGATATATGAGATTTAAACCCTTTTTGAGATTATGATCTTTGGTGAAGTAATGTGTTATACACACCTTGATATTTTAATGATTTGACCTTTTGGTCTTGAAAGAGTTATTTTTGAACTCGAATGAGAAAAGAAACCCACATGTTGATTTATTATGAAAAAGGGGTAGCATGATGGCTCCCGATATGAATTGTTGAATTGTGTTGTTGTGGATTTTCTTTCGAAATGATTTGAGCTAAGTTCGGCAGTAGTCTTTAGCACTGAATTGGAGGTATAACTATGATTGGTACTCCCCTACAACTACGTGACCCCGTAGGATGTAAGCCTAAGGCTGATTGATATAGTGATTACTAGTGAACAAAAGATTGAGGTCTTACTCCGATGACAAGGATAGGACAGCTCTCCCCAACATGGGTTGGACGTTGGACTCTATGTAGCTCACACAGTTTATGTCGGTTGTAGGAGACTCCCAGTGTGTGTGTGTTTTGTTCTGATTGAGATGAAAAATATAATAGTTTGAAAGTATGAGTTGAGAAAGTTATCATTTTTGAAGAATTTTGATAGATATTTCTATATCTTAAAGAGAATTGCTATGAAAGCTACTCATTTTGATGATTTAAAAATGATCATGAAAGTGATTGGGATTTACTATGATGACTCACATGTTTTCACCGATGTGATTTACTCTATGATGATTATGATGATTTTATTTCAAGCTATGTGAGTCTCTTATTACAACATGCATATTTTTCTATGAATATTTGTGATATAGGACTTTTATGAAAACTTGCATACACCCTCATATACTCGGTCCATATTCCATGGTACTGACCCATGTATTCGTACGTGGGCTACATTTTCCCTATAATGTAGGTCCAGGTGCTCATTACTAGGCTTGACGTGATTCTCTAAGTACATTGGTCTACATTTTCTGCAGTGGTGAGTCCTCATGGTTTGAGGACTGGTTATTTGAGATTTCACTCTTTTATTTTTGGTGATCATTTTATTCCTTGATGTTAGGGTCAGTTGGGGTTTGTCCCGATGGCTCAGTGTTATACTGGTCAGTTGGGGTCTGTCCCAATGGCTCAGTGTTATACTGTTTAGTAGAGGCTTATCAGACTAGATGGTTAGATTGATCACTCTTGTAGAGAGGTCGTATTTTGTTACTTTCCGCATCTCTTTCATCTTGAATTATGATATTATGGACAATATCTTGATGTTTGATTATAGTAATTCTGTCGATGAGTGTTGAATGGTATGAAAACGGCTCAAAGGGTTAGCTTAGGGCGACTTGTATTCTTAAGCACCATGTGAAGCTTCGGGACCCATTTTTCGGGCGTTACACAGTCCTACACTCCTTGACTACCAAGCTAGATACTCCAGTAAAAACCTTACTCATACTTTCCCTAGGATTAGCCATCATATCAGGGGCAAACTTAGACAACTAGTTAAACTTAAGGCAGTACTTTTTCATAATTATTAAGCCCTGCCTCAGATTCACAAACTCCTATATCTTAGATTCTTTCATCTAACGTGGAAAGAACATGTTGAGAAATATATTCTAAAACACTTACCAACTCATAGGTGATGCATTCTTACCTCTACAATTCTTCTACATGACTACCTAATCATACGATATGTCCTTCAATCGATAGGAGACCAAGTCTACACTCTCCTTTTCAAAAACATGCATAATCTGGGTGATCTTTTTCACCTCATTTAAATAAAATTGTGAGTCCTCACCTATTTTTGACCCAAAGAGCTCTGGTAAATTCATTCTCATAAAGTCTCTAATCCTGGATACTGCTAAGTCCCTATTCTTCTGAATTTAGACTGCCGCTTAATGGTTTCCCTGAACATTAGTAGTCATAGCTTGGGCCAACGCCTGAAAGGCAGCCCCGAATTAAGCATTGGATAAGTTCTCATTCAGAGGGTCAGCAGTTTGGGGTGGCTGTTTATCATTTCTGCGAGCATTAGCTTAATGAGGAGGCATATCCAATTATAACATAAAATCATGAGTTAAAAGCAGGTAGAGATACTGTAAGCAAAATAGACCATGAATTAGAGAGATAATTTCCTACGAATGTCTCATAGCGTCTTGCTCATAAATATGACGCGCTTCACACCCATGATAAAGACTCTATGTAACTCAGCTTGTTTGTCTCCCTAGGACTCTTATAAACCTTAGGCTCAAATATTAATTTTGTAATGCCCCGAAACCTTGTCCTGAGACGTCTCACGGTGCTCAATATTACGAGTAGTCTTAAACTTACCATGTTTGCCTACTATTAAGTCTGAATCTCATAATAAAGGAAACAGAGACATTTGAGTCATACTATATGCAGAAAACTATCTAAACATATTATCTAAAAATAATATCTGAAACCTCAATACTGAATAATCTGAATCAACACTAGCAGTCTTTCAAACCTCTATTACTAATATCTAGAGATACATTGGGACAAACCCCCAACTGACTCAAGCTAAACTTAAAGCAACTACTCAAATACTATGAAGTTGGAAATATGAATAACTAAGTCACCAAACTATGAGTACTCACAAACTGTCAAGATGCAGATAGAGATGCTTAAAATCATTCTCGCAGCTAAAACTGAGCACTTGAACCTACATTATGAAATAATGTAGCACATAGACATATATATGGATCAGTACTTTTAGGATGTACTGAATATATGGGGGTGAATTAATAAATAAAATATTATCTGAATATTTATATCAATTTATAAAAAAATGCATGCTAAATGTAAATTACTCACATAAGCTATAATAAAAGATAAGAATCATAATCATGAGTAGTAAATCATTCTTTATAAATATAGTGAGTCATAACATTCAGCTTAAAAAGTTGTACCTGTGATCTATCTTTAAAACATATTATCTAAGTGTAGAAAGGACTCACTCTCATATCTGAAATCTAGAAGATGAAATCTATAACTAATATCTTTCTGTAAAGCATAATCTGAATAATGTTGTGAGCCCTTTACACTTAGTTTTCTAAATGCTTTTCTACTATTCTTTACTTTCTCTGAAATTTGTAATTTGTAGGGAAATACTTTAGCTTTATCTGTACAATTATTATTTTCTATAGGGAGGTTCTTCTAACCGACATAAGCCATGTGAGCTAACATAGAGTCCAACGTCTTGTTACCCAAAGGGGAAATCCTCACAATAGGGAGAAGTATCATACTCTTGCCAAGGAGAATAACCTAATCTAAGTGATCACATCTGTATCAATCATCCATATAGAAATGGGAATAATCTGTACTTATGTTGGCTCCATAGTTCTATGAAAGATAGGGCAAGCTAATCCTACACTTCTAGCTGGGTGGTAAATACTACTCCCTTTTAATCTGTAGGCTCATTCTATTTGAAATACACTTTCAAAGCTAGCACAAGGGTTTATTATGAAACTAATTATGCTTTTATTTGATTCAATCTATAAGTAAAGCTAATCTGATTTTTGTAATCTGTAATAAATCTGTAGAGTGGATTCTAAATCTTATTCGATGATCCAAAAGGTCAAATCTTTACTAAAAATCTAAAAATAAAATGATCATTTTATGCTTAAAGCATAATGTTTCTAAAAATAATAATATTAAATCTTGGGATGATAACCCATGCATCAATCTCATGTCAAAACATCATAATAATCATGCCTGGTAATGAAAATAATGACAATTAATCTCGAAATCTGAAATCTACTGTAGTAGGCATGAAAATATGAAAATAACCATGTAATTTAACATCTAAATCACTTGAAATCTCATAATCTTGAAATTAGCAATAATGGATATGAACCCTAATTTAAAACTCATGTATAGCCATTCAAAATCATTTAAATTTGAAATAAAACTTGGTTTTGGTCACTAGGATGAAAGAGGATCCTTGTTCACAAACCCCACTTACCTTAATTGATGAAATTTCTACGAAAGCTTGAACTTGAATCTCTATTTATTCATTTGAAGATGAACACTTAATTATTTTTATTTGGAAATCCTCAATTTTGGGTTTTGTTAGGGAAACAATATAGGAAATTTTATTTCTTGGATGTCAAGTTTTGAGCTCTAGGGTTTTTCTTTGAGAGAAAATAGATGAAAATAAGCATAAAGCGCTTAGAATTGGCTTAATTTCTTATTTTGGATGAATTCGAGGCTTGGGAATTGACCAAATAGTCCTTTTAAAATTTTTGTTGGAACTGGAAAAATCCAACTTTCCATGCCACTACGACGCGCCACTATCGCGGTGGCTCACTGGAAATAGGACAACTAGGAATTGGAAGTTCAACGCGATGCAGAGTTATCGCAGTATGCTACTGAAATTCCATTTAGTCCATCATTGTGATGGGGTGCTATCACGTTGGGCTATTACAATTTTACAAATAGGAAATTGGGCTTCACCGCGATGCGTGCTTATCATGGAGGTTTACTGGAAATTGATAATTACAAATTTAACCATCACCGTGATGCGTTCCTCATCCAAATGACACACCGCTTTACAAAATATGCCATAACTTATCAATCAAGCATTATATTTAGACAAATTTGGTATCGATGGAAAGCAAATTCAATTTTCTACGCACTGGAGGATTTAAATTTAGAAAATTCTATACGTAATAAAAGTTATTTATTTTTTAATGTTACCCTTGACGTTCTAGGAGCTAAATTGAGCTAATAAAAAGTATGGGGTATTACAATAAATCAACAAAAATGGTCCTATGAGTCCACAATACCAAATCTACCCATATCCTACTGTCCATAAAAGTCTTTAAAAAGTAAATCATGAACCTATGTCGGGACATTCCCCCGGCTATAGGAAAAACCAACAAGAATACTCTAAGACATTAGTAAAGACTAAGCCATGAAATGAGGTCCTTTAGGAGAATAGAAGATCACCACTTCAAGATGATTCACGAATAATCCAGAAATGACCTTGCTACATGTAGTTTTCATGATCAGCAACTAAACTACTAGGGACCAGGTCCTTGGACGTGCAAGGTATAGTACAACTGGAACACACCTTTTAAATCATTTTGTTTCTTGTGTAACAAACTTTTTGATGTTATTTTGATCTATTTTGTAATGACTTGGACAACTGGTCCAATAATCTTTCAAGCCCTAATCATCACCCATCTATAAAAAGAAAGAGTGCGTCTTTAAGAATTGGTTTTTGCACTTTCTAAAGAGTGAAAAGAGATGCAACAAAACCCTATTTGAATGCTGCTCAAGTTCTTAGCCATAGGAGCTCTTAAATTGAAATAGTTCTTATGTGAGAAAGGATTTGTAATTGAACTACGCATCCTATTAGAGTAGTGTTTTATTTTTGAAAGTGTTTCTTAGGTAGAGTTACCTAAAGCTTGTGGCTGGTTAGAGTTAACCAATTTTGAAGGGAAATATGATAGATGTATCAAGGTGTTCTTGCAATAGAGGTTTTGCAAATAGGAGGAACCTAGAGATAGGTTCACAGTTGAGTCTGTAATAAAGACATTGGTCATAGTAGACTGTTTGGTTCTTGTGAGGGCAAGTCATGTTTTTCCTATGTTAGGTTTCCACGTAAAAATCTAGGGTTATTATTTTCTTTATTGCCTTTATTTTTCCAGCACCTCATAATTTTTGTACTTTTTAAATGCTTGAGAATGACTTTGAGAGACCTGGTACCTTATTGTGTGATGCATTCCCTAAGGCTTAAATAATTGGTATCAAGCCTGGTCACTCAAAAAGTTTCTCACTAAGAGTGTCTTTATTAGTATGGTTGCTCTACCTAATCTATAAGGAGGGCAATCTAAAACTAGACCACCAAAATTAAATGGTTAGTATTATAGGTAGTGGAAAACTAGGATGTTTGACTTCATTAATTCTTTAGATAGTGAGCCGATGGACATAATCCTTGATGGTCCTCATGTTTCTGTAGGAGAAGTCAAAGAAAGAGATGTAACAAAAATGGTTGTTCAAAATAGGAGGGAGTTTAATGAATAAGACATAAGTATGTGGAATAGGTCCGAATGAATACAATATAATCTCAGCTTGTGAAAGTGCTAAAGAGATCTGATATTGCTTGAGGCCTGCTCTTAAAGGTACTATTGATGTGAGAGATGCTAAGGTACATATGTACACTAGCCAGTATCAAACCTTCACCATGAAATAAGGAGAAAAAATCTATGAAATGCATACCAGATTCACCTCAATTACAAATAAACTTTACTATTTAGGAGATATAATCCCAATATATAAGCAAGTTAGAAAGATTCTCAGGGTTCTTCCTAAGTTTTGAGAGAGAAAGGTGGATTCTATAACTGAGAAAAGGAACCTCAAAACCCTCACAATGTATGAAATCATTATTAACCTAAAGACCCATGAGCTCAAGAAACAATAAGAGATGGAGGAGAAGGTGGAAAAAAGGGGAAAATCCCTAGCTTTGAAACATTCTAAATATGATCCAGATAGTAATAAGTATACAAATATTGCCTATCTGGCCAATAGGATTTTTAGATCCATAAGGATGAGCAGCTATTTCAAAAGAAAAGAAAGTAGTAAGAAAAAAGGGAAACAGTTCTAAAACTACAGGTAATAAAGGAAAGATTAGGGAGTAGGTCCTAGACAATTTAGGAAAGAAGGAACCAGTTGAGTATGTAGAAAATAAATCTTGAGGAACATTTCAAGAATCTTCCAGTGATTAAGATAAAGTTGAAAAAACTAGAGATATTTCTATGCTAGTAGTAAAAGATGGTTCAGCTATCTACGATTCATTGTTTATACTTAGGGCAAACATAAAAAATTAAGAGAAAAAGAGGCAAGTCTATTCGATATTAAGGTAAATCTTGATAATTACAATACTGGGAAGATAAAAATATTTGAAAATGATTCTTTTACTCTGCATGTGAACTAATCACTGAGAAGAATGCCTTACAGAAAAACTAGAGAATCAAGAGCATGAGATTATTACTCTAACTCTCAAAATTTTTGAAACTGAGAGTTGTTCTCAAAGATGAACTCTGAAAATCTGAGTCTAATAAGGAAACTGGAGAAATTAAATGGTGCTGCTAGTAAAGAGAAAAATTAAGCCTTGAGGATTTGGATAGATCTTCAAGAGAGACTAAAAGCTCACAACAATACCTCATGGTAGCATTGTATAAGAATGAAGAATTTGAGAGGGACTTGGTGTTGCAGAAGGAAGAGTTGAAAAAGTCCCTCAAGTGAACTATATCCTCACTAATCCTTTCTAATTTACCCAAAAAAGGAGATAATTATGGTAGAGGTATGGGCTACCTAACAAACTTCAAGCCTGGTGAGCTGTGATAACCCTTCAGGTCATTATCTGTGTACTTGCCTATTTTTGCCGATAGAGGTTCTCTATATCTGTCTCAAGTCATTAGTGAATTATAGGGATGGATAGTTTGGTTACCTGGTGGTTCGTTTTGTTCCTCAAACCTCTTTCTCAATTGGAAGTCTTCATTGGTCCTAATTTACCACTAATTAAAAACTTTGTCAAAACAACTTTCTATGTAAAATTTTACTTTACCAACGAATATAGAAAATAAAAAACTATGGGGTTGCATATATTATTTATTCTAAATGAACCTCAAATGCATCTCGAGGTATTGATCAAAACTCAGAACCAAGTTTGAAGCTTTAGCCATCCTTAGTGTTGACCGAGATTCTGAGATTACGATTGTCAAGGTACTATTGCGATGTTCCGACCATGGCTAGGAAAAATCCACGACCACGCTACTAGAGGCCTGAGCAAAGCCTATTCAAGGATGTCTCAGATGAGATTTTGGTCTCTTTTTCCTTCTTCTTAAACCTTAAACTCTAATGGAGTGTAAAACCTTCTAAGTCAGTTTTACGGGTTGAATCAGAGCTTAAACAACTTATGAAATTTAATCTTGCTACAATCTAAGGTAAAATCTCTTCTCATTTAGTATTGATTTCATAATTTCTTGAATCAAAATACCTAAATCATTGAGGCTCAACTGTAGACCCAAATTTTATTAATTGACTTAAATTGCTTAAGAGTTATGACTCCCTAAAGGTAGTTCAATAATGGGTTGGTTTTGGAAACTCATTTTCCAAAGGTGATACCCACTTGGGGTTTTGGTGTTATCTTGAACCCAAGTGACAATGGTGCCATAATGGTCCTTGTTAATATTATTGTAATGCTTAGATTTTATTATTGATATCTTTGCTTATGGAGGAAGGAGCTTCAATAAAAGGAAAGAAAAAGCTTGTTGGTTCGTGAGTTGCTTTGACTCAAGGTAGGCTTACTTCTGTTAGATTGAACTTGATTGTAGTAAATTATTGAATGGTTATAATTAGGATTTGTTGGTTTTTACATGTCATTGAATTTCCAAGGTGTTATGCTTGACCCTTAGCCTAGAACCCTGGATAGTCTACTTGTAGTTTCATGAATACTAAGATAATACTCTAGTTTCTCTAGTAGATGAGAATGAAGTTTCTTCCTAACCTTATGGGTATGTTGACCTTGCTAGTGCTTAGTTAGGAAATTACCTTAGTGTTGGATTTACTTAGAAAGAAAAGTTGAAGATCATTTCCCCGATAGGATTAGCAAGGATTGATAAGTCCTTATGATGTAATTTAAATAACATAGCCTAATCTAGGTAAACATTAGCCTTATGATGGTAGACTTTGACATTCTTATAATATATGAATATTGAACTATAAAATTCGTTAGAGACCTAGATGCTAAGTGAGTGTCTAAATTATGTCGTGGAGATTATTGATGGTTAAACCCCGAGTGGTCGACTATCTATGTTTTCGATGGTTGGTTAATATGTATATTGATAGATTATCATGTATTCATGATATGGATAGCCTTGGGAAAGTTATGATTGTGTATATACCTTATGATTACTCAAGCTTATATTTATGCTAATGTTATGTAGTAATGTTTGATTGTAAGGTCAGGTGATATATGTTCGCTTACATCATTATTACCCTATTACTGTGGGCTTGTATATTCTTTTTTATTTGGCTATGTGTGTGTATGTATGTTGTTGCCTTGAGTAATATAAAATGGCATGATGATGCTCGGTGAATTAGAAAAACGTGTTAATAAAATGATAATACCCGGTGAATCTGGAAGAGGTAATGATGTATGATATTGTTCGGTGAATTCGAAGGATATGTTGATGTAATGATGTTTCTCGGTGAATCCATAGGATATGTTGATGTATGATTTTGACCGGTGAATTCATCAAATATATTGATGTATGATATTTCCCGATGAATCTAGAGGATATTTTAATGTTACAATATTGCACAGTGAATTTAGAGGATATGTTGATGTATGATGTTGCCCAGTGAATCTGGAGAATATATTGATTTTATGATGTTTTTCGCTGAACCTGGAAGAGCTAAAGATGTTATGATGTCGTGTGGAATAAATTTACATAAATGCATTGGTACTTGTGAGGTTAGGCCGTGTGGGGCTAAATCATTTATGTACTTGGGACATGATGTCTTCTTTGGTAAATGGATATTTAATCCTTGTCCTTATTTACTAAATGAGAGTTGTGATCCTTTTTAACCCTAATTGATAACAAAAGTAGCTTATATCTATTAATGGGTTAAGGTAAATTGGTATATGAAACCTTGTGTAGGACCAAGGGCTTACTTTGCAAATCTATTCCACTTGGAATAATGGTTGCTAGTAAAGTTGCTTATGTGACAACTAGTTATTTCTAATAAATGACAAAGACTTGAATACTAGAAGTCTAGTAAACTAGTTGGTGGGCTGTACTTGCATAAAACATGGTAACTAGTCCATAAGGTTATTACATGCCAGATGATATTAGGCTTAGTATTGGATGATGAATAACTAGGTTCACTTATAATACATAATGTTGTGGTGGATTAGATGATGACTTCTATAATGAGAGTGCTAACTATAAAATGGCCATGTGATAGGCTAATAATAGATAGTAGTGGTAACTTGTTGGTTTTTTCTATTTGATAGCTAGTAACTATAGCACTTATAACCTAGTGTCTTATAGAAATAGAGGTTAACTAGTTTAGAACTCACATGGAGTTTAGTGAAAAATTAGAGTATATGTAACTATACAAGTATGCTATAACACTATTTGTTTCATTGTGATTACATTACAACATGGATATTGGATGTGGTTCTCGGTACTAAGCCATGGAAGGGTTGTGCTACCCGTGGCTTCGGCAAGTGTAGAGTAGCTGTGCTTTATTTTATCATTGGTTGATCTTTTAGTGTCCACTCGGGTGGTATGGGACACTGTGATGAGTTCTTTATGTTGTATTCTTTTGGTGTATTCTCCGATGGTATGGGATGCCGTGATTAGTTCTTAGTTGTGCTCTTTTTCGTGTACTTCCAAAATATATGGGATATCGTGGTATGTCTTGTGTTTTTTACTTTAGTGATGTGTATGTGTTGAATATGAAATGACATGATTGATATTGGGCATGTGACTTTTTACATCCAAAATGATACTCATTTGATGTGACGATTATGAAGTCTATTGATATAGTATATCGTGCTATTCCCTTAGTAGTATAGATATTGTTACATTGATATTAAAGAAGATTCACCGATCCTATACCTTGACTTTAAGTTATTATCTTACTTTATGTCATCATTATATTACAATTTATCTAAGTCAACCAATGATGCCTACTGAATACCTATCTTTTGCTACTCATACTACACTTTTGTACCTTTTTGGTGCACACCCAGGTTCTAGTTACCATCGTTGAGCTAGTTCATCCCGCATTTACTATTTGGAGATAAGATGAGCTCTTGGAGTTTGAGCTGTCCGATTTACCCTCTATATTTATTTATCTTTTGTTTTTGAGACAAATGTATAAGACTATCTAAGGCAGTTTAGACTTTAAGTTTGTAAATTCCTATTATTAAGTTTGGATGTTCTTGTACTAATACTATCAGGTCATGGGATTGGTATTGAATATAGGTTGTCTTTATTTGTTAAATTCTATTATTTATATTGTATTTACATATGGGGTACGTCTTGTATAATTCTACCAAGGTAACCATTGCATTAGCTTCGGGTTACGGTATCAGCTTACCTACCAATATGATATGGTAGGTGCCATCATGACTCAAAATTTGTTTCATGGAAAATTAGTATCACAACCTAGAGTTCACCGATATTATTGGTATTAGTGAATTGTCAAATAGAATCCTATGGGATGGAATGTTTACGTCTAATTTTGATCTTTGAAAGGCTATGGAAAATTCATAGGAGTCCTTAACTTGTTTCATTCTTATCATTCTAAGAGTCTGAGTTTGTTTGTATGATACTCTTTTGACTTTAATCTTTCCCAGATGCCTAGGACATGTGCTTCTGTGATATGTCAAGAGGGTGTACCTTCTCTAGATTGTATCCTGCACACAAGCCAGAGAATCTTTCACCTAAGCCAGCACTGGGACAGGGACCATCTAGGATCAACTAGGATTCATCCTCTCTTATTTTCTTAGGGATGCTTTGGTTCAGTTGTTGGGTATTGTTGATAGTTCACAGTCTACTGGAGCAAGAGTGTATTCTGTAGCTACAGCTTCTAGAGTTAATGTTCCTTCTATTCCAGTAGTTTTTAATCGACTATTGTTCTTCCAATTGTGACCCAGCCTAATATGTCTGCTAAGGAGCAAAAGATGCTGGGTAGGTTTTTGAGATTGGCTCCACCTAGATTTTCTGGTGCTCCTAGAGAGGATGCATTTGAGTTTTTAACTGCTTGTGAGGATAGGATTCGAGGTTTAGGACTTCTTGAGACTCGTGGCATGGACTACACCATATTTCTTTTAGACTTGTATATTAGACACTAGTGGAAGGGTTTTATGAATTCTAGTCCAGTTGGATCTTCCCCTCTATCTTGGGCTTATTTATCTGAGATGGTTTGGGAGAATTTTATGTCGCATATCCTTAATGATTATTGGAGAGATCAGTTCTCTAGGTTACAGTAGGGTTCAATGAAAGTTACAGAGTATGAGGCTCATTTCTATGAGTTAGCTACTCATGTGACTCTTATATTGGATACTGAGTATGATAGAGTTTACTGCTTTGAGAGAGGATTAAGACTTCCTATTAAAATGGATACTCAGAGTTTAGTTGTTGCTGGTAGGACCTTTGGTGAGGTTTTTGATCATGCTAGAGTGATGGAGGATATACAACGTGAGGGCTATGATAAGATGCCCAAGTATCAGGGTTGATTTGGTGGGAGCCATAGTAGTTCCTGATTCAGAGGTGGTATTTCTTATGCTTGACATCCTCTATATCCATCTTTTAAGCCTTAGGGTTAGATTATTTATTTCTAGTGGATTCCTAGTAAGGGCGGTGATCAGTTTATGAGAGGTTCATCTGTGTGCTATTTAAAGCATGGTAGGTATGTCGGATCACCCGAATATGTGAGTTCTGGTTCTTGCGATGAGTCTTATTTTACTTTTGGACTTCCTGGTCTTATATCTAGAGAGTTCCCTAGTTGTGGGCTGATGGCTAATTCAGCCCAGGGAGCTACTCCAATTAGGGCAGTTAATTCCTTAGGTAGGGGTGGTGCGCGAGGTCGTAGAGGTGGTTACCAGGGTGCTTGAGGTGGTACTCAGTATGGCATGGCAGGTTGTTATTCTTATGCTCAGCCAGGTGGCGGCGTGGTCAGTTGTATGTGGTACCTTCTAGACTCGAGGATGAGACTTTAGATGTTGTATTAACAGGTGAGATTCTGTATGCCGCAGGTAATCTCTTACTTTATTTTATCCTAGATCCACTTATTTTTATATATCTGTATATTATATACCATGGTTGGAGTTTACTAGTGACTTATTATCTGTTCCATTACAAATATTTACTCCTATTGGTGATTTTTTAGTAGTGCATTAGGTATTAAGATCATGTGTTGTGATAGTTAGTTATATCAATACTTATGCTGATCTTATTGTTTTGGATATATTGGATTTTGATGTGATTCTAGGCTTGGACTATTATCCCACTATCATGCTATTATAGATTGTTTTGCCAAGATCGTTACCTGAGTCATGCCTGGCGTATGCCCAGTCATGTGGCGTATGCCCAGTCATGTGGCGTGGAGAGATTAGTCTTGATCCAATGGGAATTATTTCTTATGTTTGTTCTAGACGACTTATGTCGAGGTTTTGCAAGTCTTATCTTGCCTATGTGTGTGATACCTTTTTTGAGAGTCCAGCATTTGACGCTGTTCCTATTGTGCATGAGTTTCCTGATGATCTACCTGGTATCCCTCCTAACCATGAGAGTGAGCTTGCTATTGACCTTAAGCCTAGTACCTGACTTTTTTCTATGACACCTTAACGTATAACTCTTGTAGAGCTTAAGGAGCTGAAATTTTAGCTCTAGGATCTTCTTGGGAAAGGGCTCATCAGATCAAGTGTGTCCCCGTGGGGAGCCCCTATTTTTTTGTAAAGTAGAAAGATGGATAGATGCGGATGAGTATAACTTACAGGGAGATTAATAAGGTTACAATGGAGAAATATTACAATATGCCTCGAATTAATGATTTGTTTGACCTGATTAAGGGTGTAACTATATTTTCTAAGATAGATTTGAGGTCCGGTTATAATTAGTTGAGGATTCGGGCTTAGGATATCGCAAAGACACCTTTCAAGATCCGCTATGGTCACTATGAGTTTTTGGAGATGTCTCTTAGGCTGACCATTGCCTCTTAGATTGTGCTCTAGGTTTTGCATGAGAATGTGCTTTTGGCCATGTTCTCCAAGTGTGAGTTTTGGCTTCAGTCGACGTCTTTTCTTGAACACATGGTGTCCAAGGCAGGTATTATGGTAGAACTAACTATGATTTCAGATATTTGTGATTGTTCTAGGTCTAGGTTTTCGATTGAGGTTTATAGTTTTATTTAGTTGTCCAGTTACTACATATGTTTTGTTGAGAGCTTTTCTACCTTATCATCCCTTATCACTAGATAGACTAAAAAGGAAGTTCCCTTTCGATGGTTCAAAGAGTGCGAGTTGAGCTTTGAAAAGCTTATGGATTTTCTTACCTCATCCTCAGTGTTATTTCTTCTAGATGAGGGTGAGGGATTTATTATGTTTTATCTAGCGGGTCCGTGTCATTGCCTATACTTTTAAACAACTTTATGTGCATGACCGCAACTACCCACTCATGATTTAGAATTGGCGGTGGTGGTTTTTGCACTCAAGATTTGGAGTCATTACTTATATTGTGTGCGTTGAGAGATTTTATCAATCATCAAAGTCTTCAGTATCTTATGACTCAGCGAGAGCTTAATGTTTGCCAGCGTAGGTGGATGGAGTTGCTAAAGAATTACGATATATCTATCTTGTATCATCCAGGTAAGGCTAATATGATGGTGGATTTCTTGAGTCGCAATGTGGTAAGCATGGGTTATTTGGCTTGTAATTTAGTTTCTTAGAGGCCCTTGGCATGGGAAATTAAGTCCTTGGCCAAGTTGATGGTTCGCCTTGATATTTCAGATCCTAGGAGGTTCTTCGCGTGTGTGGAGGCAAAGTCCTCCCTATTTGACCAAATTCGTGATAGTCAGTTCGAGGATAGAAAATTTTTCCTTCTCCATAATTGAGTAGTGAGTAGTGAGTCTGGGAGAAACATCGTGCATTCTGAGGGTATCTTGGTATTTTAAGGTCTTATTGTGTTCCCCTACTCAGTGATTTAATTTCGTCGATAATACATAACGTTGACAGTTCTAGATGATCTATTCATCCCGGTATAGCCAAGATGTTTAGGGATCTGAGGATGTTGTACTAGTGGGATGGTATGAAGAAGAATTTGGTTGATTTTATGGATTATTCCCTATGGTGTCAGCAGGTTAAGCTTGAGCATCAGCGACCGGGTGGATTGACTTAAAGATTGCCTATTCCAGAGTAAAAATTGGAAAAGATCTCTATGGACTTTATTAGGGGGTTGCCTCGTACTTCCCTTAGTCATAATGGTATTTGGGTTATAGTGGATCGCTTGACAAAGTCGATGCACTTCATTCCTATTCAGATAACCTTTAGTACAGAGAGCTTTGCCTAGATTTATGTATGGGAGATAGTTCTTTTGCATGGGGTCTCTTTGTCAATCATATCAGATTGTGGATATGTGTTTACTTTGAGGTTTTTGAGAGCATTTCAGGGGTGGTTGGGTTCTTGAGTGGATTTGAGTACAACTTTTCATCAATAAACGGATGGTCAGTCCTAGCAGACTATTTTGATGCATGAGGGTATGCTCCGATCTTGTGTTATGGTCTTTGTAGGTAAGTGGGAACATCATTTAGCATTTACAAAGTTTGGCTATAACACCAGTTATCATTCGAGTATTGAGATTATACCTTATGAGGCGTTGTATGGTAGGCGGTGTGGTTCCCCCATAGGATAGTTTGAGACTTTCAAGGTTAGACCATATAATAAAGACTAACTTTAGGGCTCGTTGGATAGAGTCAGGGTGATTCAGGATAGGCTGACAGCAACCAAGAGTGGGCATAAGGCCTATGCCAATCGTAGCTCTGTGCCTTGAGATTAGGAGTTGGTGACCATGTGTTCCTTTGTGTTCTCCTATAAGAGGTGTGATGAGATTTTGGAGGAAGGGTAAGTTTAACCCTCGCTATATTAGCTCTTTTTAAATACTCTAAGTGGTTGGCAAGTTGGCATATGAGTTGGCCTTGCCTCCAGACTTTACAACTGTTCATCCAGTTTTTCATGTCTTTATTTTACTAAAATATATTCATGATCATTCTCATGTGCTTAGATGGGACTCGGTCTATTTGGACGAGTAGTTGACCTTTGTGAAGGGACCCATGCTTGTTTTGGCTAGTGATGTGAGGCGACTACGTACCAGGGAGATTTCGGTAGTCAAGGTCAAGTGGAGGCATTGCCCAGTAGAGGTAGAAACTTTGGAGATCATGAACACCACGAAACCTAGTCCCGAGATGTCACCCGATGCTCAATGCTATGAGGAACCTTAAACTACCCTGTCCGTTTTCTACTAAGTCTGAATCTCATAATAGAGGAAATATAGACATAAAATTCATACTGAATGTGGAAACTCCCAAAAAAATCAAAGAATAATTTATATATAATCTCTGAAAACTAAATACTGTAAGTCTAAATCAAATTTAGCAGTCTGACAAGCCTCTACTACTAATAACTAGAGAGTCACTTGGACAGACCCCCAGCTAACTCAAACTGTCTGAAAAGAACGCCTGAATCATGTTGACTAATAAGCTGCAAAATCTAAAATGATAAGTCCCCGGTCTATGAGGACTCACCAACTATCGGATATAGATGGAGATGCTCGAGCTACTCACGCTGCTGATACTGAGCACCATGAGATAATATAGAATATAGATGTATATGTGGATCCGTACTTTGAAGATGTACCGAGTATATAGAGGTCAATGCATAAATAAAATATTATCTCATCATCATAATTTGTAAAATAATGCATGCTAAATATAAATGACTTACATAAGCTGAATATCTGAAATGCTGAAATCTGTAATCATGAATAGCAAAATATACTTGATAAATCCAGTGAATCAGAACATTTAGTTCTAAATACTGTACTAATGTCTTGTTTCTTAATCATATAGTCTAAGTGTAAAAGGACTCACTTCTATATCTGAAATCTGAAAGATGAAATCTATTGCTAATATTTCTTTGTAAGGCATAATCTGAATAAATTTGTCAGCCTTTACACTTAGTTTTCTAAAATCTTTTCTGTTATTCTTTTTTGAAAGTCTTTATGTTTGTGGAAAATATACTTTATCTAAAGGTTATCTGTTAGGGAGGTTCTTCTAACCGACATAAACTATGTAAGCTAGCATGGAGTCCAACATCTCATTCCCCTGTGGGGAAAACCTCACGATGGATAGAGGTGTTATACTCTTGCCAAGAAGTATAACCTACGCTAAGTGATCACATCGACAACTTTTACCCATAATCAAATAAGAATAATCTCATAATCTGTACCTACGTTGGCTACATAGTTCTATGGAAGATAGGGCATGCTAATCCCACACTTTCCGCTCAGTGCTAAATACTACTCCTTTTAATTTGTATGCTCTTCTGTTTGAAACCCACTTTAAAAATAACTAGCATAAGGTTTTATTCTGAAAAGAATTATGCATTTATCTAATTAAATCTGTAAATAAAGTTGTTCTGATTTCTGTAATCCTTAATAAATCTATAAAGTGGATTCCAAAACTTATCTGCGGATCAAAAGATCAAAGCTTTATTGAGAATCTGTAAATAAGCTGATTATAAGATGCTTAAAGCATCATCTTTCTTGTAATATCAGCATATAATATTGGGCTTGATAACCCATTCATCAAATACGTGTTAAAACATCATAATAATCATGCTTGATAATTAAAGCAATTATAATTCATCTTAAAATCTAGAAATTACTGCAATAGGCATGAAAATATGAAAATAGACATGCAATTCATCTTCAAAAACACTTGAAATCTCATAATCTTGCAAATAGCAATAATGGGTATGAACCCTAATTCAAATCTCATGAATATTCATTCAAAATCATATGAAATTGAAATTAAAACTTGGTTTTGGGCACAAGAATGAAAGAAGATCCTTGTTCATAAATCCCACATACCATGGTAAATGATTGGATGAAAAAATCTTGTATTTTGGATTCCTATTTGAGTTCTTGAAGATGAGTTCTTGATTATCTGGTCTTGGGAATTCTCAATCTAGAGTTTTCTTGGAGAAACAATGGTGGAATTCGATTTCATAGAGAAGAAACTTTTAACTCTAGGGTTTATCTTTGAGAGAGAATGGATAAAATTGGGCAAAAAGTACTTAGAATAAGCTCAATTCCTTGTTTTGGATGAATTGGGGATTGGGAATTGACCAAAGTGCCTCCTTTAAACCCTAATCGGAACAATAAAAAAAGAAAAAAAAAATCTTGATTTACCATTCCACCGCAGCGCGCCACTAGCATAGTGGCTCATAGGAAATTGACATCTGTAACCTGAGACTTAAATGCGACTCACCACCATTGCGGTGATATAAAAAATGCCATGTAGGCCACCAACGCAATGTGGTACAATTGCGTTTGCATACTGGAACTTGATAATTGGGAAAGTTGACCTCTCCGCTATGCAAGATTATCGCGGATGTCCACAGGAATTTGACAAATGGGATTTTCCATTCATCATGACACTGTGGTTGCCCAGATGGTATGCTGCTTTACTAAAATAGCCATAACTTCTCAACCGAGTATCAGATTTATGAGAATTTGGTATTGATGAAAAGCTTATTCAATTATCTACACAATGGAGTGTCCAAATCTGCAAAATTCCATATGTAATAAAAGTTATTCATTTTTTAATCTCACCCTTAACATCCTAAGACTAAATTTAAGTTAGGAAAAAGTATGAGGTATTACAATATCTCCCTCTTAGGAACATTCATCCTCTAATGTGGATAATTAAGCTGAGAATACCAAGAATTTGAGGCTATAAGCTATCATGCTCAATTGAAATAAACTGTATGGCTAAATCTTAAGCGTAATGAGCTACTAAACTGATCTGTGAGTGCATGAGGTGGCATAAATATAACTATATTGTTGAATTTATGACTGGAAAGGACCGAATAAAGGAAGACTATTACCTTCAGCTGAATCTTAATACTTGGAGAAGAGATGATGATACTTGGTATGCATATCTACTTCTGCTTCCCATGTAGCACCCTCAACGGACTGATTTCAGCTCAAAACTTTGACCAGGGGAACTTCTTTGTTCCTTAGTCTATAGATCTGATGATCAAGAATCTCTACTAGAAATTCTTCATATGAAAAGTTATTCTGAATATCTGTACTTTTTAGAGGAACTATAACGGCTAAATCATCCATGTACTTTTTAAACAAGGACACATGGAAAACTAGATTAACTGAGGATAAATCAGTGGGTAGCTTAAGCTCATACACTACCTTCCCAACATGACTTAAAATCCGAAAGGGGCCTATATTCCAGGGACTAAGCTTCCCCTTTTTGCAAATCTCTTCACCCCTTTCATTGGCAAAAATTTTAAATATACAAGATCATCAACCTCAAACTCATGATCTTTTCTTTTTACGTCCGCATAAGGTTTCTGATGACTCCAGGTTTCTTTCAATCTTTCTTTAATTATCTAAACTTTCTCAATGGCTTCATACACCATTCTCACCCAAACTAAGTGGCCTCATCCACTTCAAACCAACCAATTGGCGATCTACATCTTTGTCTATAAAAGCTTTAAACGCGGCCATCTAAATACTAGTATGGTAACTGTTATTATAGGTGAACTCAGTCAATGGAAAATGCTTATCCCAACTACTTTTGAAATCAAGAAAACATGCCCTCAATATGTCCTCTAGAGTCTGAATAGTCTTCTCTACTTGACCATCTGTCTATGGATGAAATGTAGAACTCAGATGAACTTGGGTACCCAGACCTTTCTAAAAGGCTTTCTAAAACTGAGAGGTAAACTGAGTACCCCAATCTGAGATGATAGATAAAGGAACTCCATACAATCTAACTAAATCTCTGATATAAAGCTTGGCATAATCTTCAGTTATGTAAAATGTGTGAACTGGAAAGAAATGAGTTGACTTACTCAATCTGTCTATAATGACCCAAATGAAATCATGATGATTAGGAGAATGGGGTAACCTATCACAAAATCCATATTCATTTATTCCCACTTTGAAGTAGGGATACCAAACTCTTGCAATGTACCACCAAGTCTTTGGTCCTCTACCTTAACCCGTTGACAAGTTGGACACTTTGCTACAAACTTTGCTATATCTTTATTCATACCACTCCACTAATAGATTTCACGTAAGTCACGGTTCATCTTGCTGACTCCTGGACGGATGGAATAACGCACACCATTTGCTTCTACCATAATCTACTGCCTCAAATCATCCACACATGGCACAAAAATTTTAATCTAGTATCTCAACATGCTATCTCCCCCTTAGGAGAAAAACTCTACCTTTTGGTCCTTAACTGACTCCTTCAATATGACCAAACTTGAATCCTTATCTTCCTTATCTTTCACTTTCAAAACTAAAGAAGATTCAGAACTACTCTAGACCAAAACATTTCCTTCAGTTGAGTCAACCAATCTAACACCCAATCTAGATAACCAGGGTACTTCCCGAACTAACTCCTTCTTATCATCCTCCATAGGAGCAACACTGCCTATGAAAAATCTAATAAGGGCTTCTGCTACTACATTGGCCTTACCCGGATGATACAACACACTTATATCATAATCTTTCAATAATTTCAACAACCTTCTCTGACAAAGATTTAACTACCTCTGGGTAAACATATACTGCAAGCTTTTGTGATCTGAAAACCCATCAACATGCACCCAATATAAATAATGTCTCCAAATTTTCAAAGAAAACACAATAGCAGCTAACTCAAGATCGTGGGTCGTGTCGTTCTTTTTGTGAGGCTTAAGCTGTCTAGAGGCATAGGCTATGAACTTACTTATCTGCATAAAAAACAACCAAAAACAACTCTAGAGGCATCACAAGAAATAACAAAACCATCTGTACCATTGGGTAATACAAACACTAGGGCTGAAGTGAGTCGAGTCTTCAACTCCAAAAAACTCTTCTTCAAGGAATCTGACCACTGAAACTTAACTTTATTTTTGGTCAATCTAGACATAGGAGATGCAATAGTTGAGAAACTCTCAATAAAATGATAAAAATATCTAGATAAACCCAAGAAACCTCTAATGTCCGGTGGACAGATAAGTCTAGGCTAATTTCTTATGGCTTCTGTCTTTTGAGGATTAACTCTAATACCTTTACTAGAAATAATATGACAAAAGAAAGCTACTGACCTTATCAAAAACTCAAACTAGCTATATTGGTCAAACAACTAGTGATCTCTAAGAGTCTGCAACATAATTCTAATATGGTCTGTATGATCATCCTCACTACAAGAGTAGACAACAATATCATCGATAAAGATTATGACAAACATGTCTAGATACCGTTTGAACACTCTGTTCATCAAGTCCAAGAAAGGTATTGGGGCATTCTTTAGCTCGAACGACATGACTAGAAACTCAAAATAACCATAACGGGTTCTGAAAGCTGTCTTTGGAATATCACATTCCCTTACATTAAGCTGATGATAGTCAGATCTAAGGTATATCTTGGAGAAATAATTTGCACCTTGGAGTTGATCAAATAAGTCATCATTTCTAAGAAGAGGAAATTTGTTTTTGACTGTAACTTTATTTAGCTGATGATAGTCAATGCACATTAAAAAGGAGCCATTTTTCTTTCAAACGAATAAAATGGGAGCTCCTCATAGAGAAACACTAGGCCTTATGAAACCTTTATCTAGAAGATCTTTAAGTTTCTATTTCAGTTCTTTAAGATCAGTGGGAGCCATACAATAAGGAGGTATAGAAATACGTTGAGTATCTTGAAGGAGGTCAATTCCAAATTTTATTTTTCTATTGGGAGGTACCTGCAATACCTCAAACTTTTTTTAAGTCAAATCTAGTCTCAAAAAGAGTTAATAAAAAATTACTAAATGATTAATGTTTAAATAATATGGGAAATTGAATTTTCTTTCCAACGATACAAATTTGTCCAAATCCAATATCGGAGTAAAAAGTTATGGACATTTTGCAAAGAATTATCGAAACTGCCCAGAAGCGACGGTCAGGCCAATGGACCATTGAGCTAGCAACGGACCATCACCCAAGCATCACAGCTAAGGCATTAAACCAATCTTCTGGCCAAGTGCAACGGTCAGGACTGATGGACCATTGAACTTGCGACAAACCTCACCCAAACCGTCGCCCCTTCCGAGCAGTGGTTTTAAAGCATTTTTAAAATGGTATTTGGGTCTTTTTCCACCCATTTTAACCCCTAATTATACCATACCAGAGCTCATAACTTCATTATTCATCTATAACTCCAAATTAGGGTTTCTCTCAAAGACCAATCCCCTAGAGCAAGAAACCCTAGGTGTTTATTCCAAGTCAAGAATTTAAGCTTTCCTCAACAAATCTTCAAGAAATCATCCACCTAGTTATGTTAAGTGTTGTTTCGAGGGTTCCTTTTACCCATGAATCTTAAGAAACCCTATTTGAAATATAAACTTTGAGTTCCATGGTATGAATTGAATTATATCTATGTTTATATTATTGTTTGATTTCAAAGTTGAAGTCTTTAAAGACTATCAGGAAAATATTTTAAAATGTGGTTAAAGTTCTTGCATTAGAAGTGTAAAATATTGCCATAATGCATTATTTCAATATTCATGCCTAAGCCTAAACATATGCATGCAATGTGTTTGATAAAATGCCTAAGAGAATAGGAATTATTCCCTATGATTCATTTGTGACCAAAATTGATGAATCCATGTTTCGCCCTCATGTTCGATATAACCCGCACATTATTGTTATGATTTATTATGGATTGATGTAATGCTCATGATATTAGTCTTATGAAATTATGATATGTTTACATGCGTTCCTATTCATGTGTAAGCTTATAGCATGCGAATACTTCATGAAAATCTCCAATGATTGTATTATGAATTGTTGTCTATGGTTATGTGTCAAGAAGAGTCATGTCTTGTTAGTTTCATGCTATCGAGTCTTGGGGTACTTGTACCCGATAATTTAGTTGTGTGCCTAGAGCTAGTGTCATGTTTTCAGATACACTCAGTCTAGACATGATTCATAGAACTCAGTGAGTCATGTAACTTAGGAAAGCTCAGTAAACATAGTAATCTCAAAAATCTCAAAAATTCAGTAATCTCAGTAGTATTCCATTAGTCAACAGAACTCAATGAACGTAGTCTAGTTCAGATCAATTAATCATGTTCAGTATCTATTTAGATGGGAGTAGGATTCAGTACCGAGTGAGCCCAAGAATGGGAAATCACCTGTTATTAGAGGGTGTGATTCTTAGAAGCAATGCTTGCACTCCAGAACTACGTAGCTAGTGTAGGTTGAGGCATCAAACCTGCTAGTTGAGTGAAGATGAGGTGGATTAACCTATTATATGAGGGACCCACCTTTTTTCTTAGTGTTCCTGTTAGATGAGGGATTACTCACAGCTTGTCCTTACCAGTGCTGCGGTATTGAGATCGTTCAAATTGGGGATATAGATTGGACCCTAACTCAATTATATTATCTTATTTGGGGAATGTCGGTTAGATGACTACTTCACACAGTTACAATTTCTGTCTCAGTCTAAGCTATAGAACTCAGATAGTTCTACAAAATTTAAAACTGTCAGATGCAATCACCGAGGTTCATACAGAACTCAGCTAGTTCCATCGAAAATAGAAATGTCAGACACATTCAATCAGATAATAGTATATCAGCTATACGAAACTTATGTTATTAGTATTTAGATTCAATGATGTCATGAACTCAGTTACAGTTCACGTATTCATGCATGTATTCTCATGTTCATGTTATTCAGTAGGTTAGTATTGTTCATGCATATAAGCCCCTTGAATTCAGCCTACCTCACTTGCATACTAGTACATTCAATCATACTGAAAAAATTGCACTACGGTGTTTTTATAACATAGGTTCAGAAGCACAAGCTCCAGAGCATCCTTAGTAGATTAGATGTTTAGCAGCCAGACTAGCAGTGAGTCCTCATCATTCGAAGATAATATAATTAATTTATTACTTTATTATTTCAGTAGTACAGAGTTAGTTGGGGACATGTCCCATCAACTCCATAGTTTTTAGATAGTTTAGAGGCTTCCACACTATAGCATGTTTAGACAGTTATTTAAGTTTTGTTTTGGTATTGATATACCGTATTTCCAGATGTTATATTTTATCATATATTTTAACCTTATGGCCTTTCAGCATTTTCCCACATTTATATAGTATATTATGCAATGCGTAGTTGCAGATATCAGTCATAGGTTAGCTGAATCTGAGACTTGAAAAGAACTGAATGAATAAAGACTATTACCTTCGGTTAAATCTGAGTTCGTGGAGAAGAGATGAGGATACTTGGTATGCATTTCTACTTCTGTTTCCCAAGTATCACCCTCAACAGACTGGTTTCACCATAAAACTTTGACCAAGGGAACTTTTTTGTTCCTTAGTTTGTGGATGTGATAATCAAGAATCTCTACTAGAACTTCTTCAAATGAAAGGCTATAATGAATATCTGTAATTTCTAGAGGAGCTATAATGTGTGAATCATCCATGCACTTCTTCAACAAGGACAGATGGAAAACTGCATTAACTGAGGACAAATTTACAGGTAGCTCACACGACTCAAAATATAGAAGGGGCCTAAATACCAGAGACTAAGCTTTCTTTTTTTGTCAAATCTTTTCACCCCTTTCATGGGAAAAAATTTCAAATACACAAGATGTAACAATTCGAGACTACCCCCTAGTCGTTAAATAGTACTTACGATCCCAAGGGACCAAAAGCTAACCCATGAGTTGGCACCTGTTGTGAGCACTGAATAACATAATCATGAATTTGGAAGAATAACTGAATTTTCCGTAAGGTTTTAATAATGAAATACTATAGATTTATGAATATGATAAAAATACTAAAACTTGAATAGTCTAAATAGCTAATTGTAGTGTCTGAAAAACCTGTAAACTGGATACTATTATTTGATAGGACAAGCCCCAACTAACTCTGCTAACTACTGAGATAAAGACATGAGGTAATATAATTCTCCTTGGATAATGCGGACTCACCACTACTACTGTACTGCTAATAAATCTACGAATCTAGGTGTGATCTGGGAATTGAGCGTCAGCACCTATGATATGAGATATCATAGCATAAAAGAAAAGGTATGTGATAAGTACTTTGAATGTACTGCTACGCCAAATGAGTAGGCTGATATTCATGATCTCACGAATTGTAATTATAATAATTAACTTGACATACATGTAAAGCCTAGGGTACTGAATAAAAAGCATGGAATCTGTAAATACTGAAAATGCAGGAAAATTTGTAAGTCCTATGTATGTATAACCAATCATATAACATGAACTGAGTAAAATCATTCAACTGATATACTGAGATAACTGAAATCCATAGCTTTGGTCAAACAATACCAAGTATCCTATTTGAGCTAATCGGTGCCCAACCTGTAACCTTACTTTGAAGGGTTTTAATACCATACCACGGGTACTAACAATGGTTGTGTGGATCCACTAAACTGATAAAATATCTAAAGGACTAAAGGTGTCAAGCCTGAACCGATGGGTGACCCTTGCGAAATAGTCAAGTCTAATCTAATGGGTAACTAATCATATCTTACACTGGCTACGTGGTTCTTGATTATCGGGACAGATACTAATGACTCCTTCTAACTGATGGGGAAGCCGACATCCCTAAACTCGCTCGATGCTAAATCCTACTCCCAACTGAAAGACACTGAGATACTAGATTGTTCTAAGTTGAATAACTGATATCGGACTATTATGATAATGCTCTTAATATAATCTGAAGACCATTCTGTAATGTACTGAGACTAGACTAAATAAAAAGCTATTGTTTTCATGTATTCAATACCCCCAGGACTCAAAACAACAATACTGGAAAGACACTAAATCTTGAAGGCCAAAACATGAAGGCTTTTATTAAATAAACCACTCTTATAGGCATTTTATCAAACACTTGTACTTCATAGTTTAGTCAATTCATGGAAATAGTATAAAAATTGAAATAATAGCATGAATTCAACATTAATAACACAAAATCATGATCTAATTTGGAGAATGACAATACTAAAACTTGGGGGATTTGATAACAATGATAATTCCATTAAAGTATGTTATAAAAATCAATATACAAGGAAGTTCATGAAGATTTATAGTTTTAAATCACAATTTAATATCATAAATCTTGAAAAGATGATATACTTGTAATTAAAATGGATACTTGGACTCTATGGATGAAAGGAATCCATGAATGAACATATAAAATACTTGGGATTATGAATTTCAAAGGATTGATGGAGAGTTCTTGAGATTTGACCTTGATTTATAAGGTCTAGGGTTTTTTGTTCTTTAAAGAAGGGATTTTTAATTTGAGAGAAAGTGAATAATGATGAGCATTTAGGTCAATTAGGAATTAAATTTTGTGTTTATGGAGAGTTTAGGAATTAGGAAAAAGATCCAAATACCCTTAAACAAAATTAAAAACATAAGCAAGAAATTGAAATCCAAATTTTTGGCCATGATGAGACGTGCCACTATCGTGCCAAGCCACTAGAAAAAGGGATAATTGAGACCTGGACAAACACCCTGATGCACCACCAACATGGTAAGCCTATGGATGCTGTTAGTTTGGCCATATCCATGATGCGTCATGATCGCGGAGGCCCACTGGAAATTGACAAATGGGAAAATGGCCTGCTCCACAATGCACTATGATCGCAGTCACACTTGAAATCGACAAATGTCTAATTGACCTATAGCGCGACATACCAGGATCATGCATCCTCACTGGATTTTTCCAAATGGGAGATTGGCTTGCTCCTCGATGTGCTAAAGGTTAAAATGATAAGGTTTTACAACTGAAACTTAAAATCGCCATAACTTCTTACCCGATTATCAGATTTGGGTAAATTTTATATCGTTGGAAAGCTAATTGAATTTCCTATCCAATGGCAGGATCAAAACTAAAAAATAATGAGTGATTTTAAAAATTTTATGTATGAATACTCATGTATTGGGACTTAGATTATGCTAGGGAAATATGGGGTGTTACAATATCTCCCCTTTGGGATCATTTGTCCCCTAATGAAACTAGTTAACCTGAGGGAACTGATGGACTAAGCTTACATACTGAATTTGAGTGTCTGATGTATAGAATGCATGACTGAACTGATTCTTGAATGCAGGACTTACATGAACATTGTGTGCAATGAAACTTAGCATGATCGAGAAAAATCTTAAGAAGATTTGATACCTTATACTGAAATTGGATTAATAGAGAAGAAATAAGGGTACTTGGTCCACATATCTACCTCTGCTTCCCAAGTGGCTCCCTTAATGGACTGATTCTTCCAAAGAACTTTGACTAGTCAAATTTCTTTATTCCTTAGTCTATGAATTTGATAACCAAGAATTTTAACTAGAACTTCCTCAAAGTAAAGACTGTTCTGAATATCTACACTTTCTATGGGAACAACTACAGCTGGATCACCAATACACTTTTTCAACAATGAGACATGGTACACAGGGTGTACTGAGGCTAAATCTGAAGGCAACTAAAGCTCCTGAACTACCTTCAGAAATGACTGAGAATTCTTCAGAAATGACTGAGAATTCTTAAGGGACTGATATATCGGGGACTGAGTTTCCCTTTATTACCGAATCTCCTCACTTCCATCATGGGAGAGATTTTCAATAAAACAAGATCACCGATCTCGAACTTGAGATCCTTTCTCCTTACATCTACATACAATTTTAGTCAGCTTTGGGCAGCCCTAAGCCTTTCTCTAATTAACTAAAACTTCTTTAACGCATCAAACACCAGTAAGTCCCTACTACTGTAGCCTCACCTAATTCAAACCAACCAATTGGAGATCTACATCTCCTACCATAGAAAGCCTCAAATGGAGCCATACAGATACTAGAATGATAGCGGTTATTGTATGCGAATTCAATCAAAGGGAAATGGTTATCCCAACTACCTTTGAAATCAAAAAGTCATGGTCTCAGTATATCCTCAAGAGTCTGAATGGTCCATTCTGCTTGACCACTTGTTTAAGGGTGAAAGGTTGTACTACGGTGGACTTGGATCGCAAGACCCTTTTGGAACGCTTTCTAGAAATAAGAGGCAAACTGAATACCTGTATCTGAGATAATAGATAAGGGAACATCGTGCAACCTAACAAACTCTTTGAGATAGAGATTAGCATTGTCCTTGGCTGAGTAAGAGGTATGGACTGGCAAGAAATGAGCTGATTTGTTCTTTCTTTCTACAATAACTCAAATAAAGTCATGCTGATGATGGATACGAGAAAAACATCTCATAAAGTCTATGTTCACTTCCTCCTATTTCCATATGGGAATACTAAACACTTGCATGGACCTACTAGGCTTTTGGTGCTCAATCTTAACTTGATGGCATGTAGAGCACTTAGCTAAAAACTCTGCAATATCTTTTTTCATCCCATTCCACCAATAGATCTCCCGCAAATCATAGTACATCTTAGTAGCCCCTAGATGCATAGAGTAACACACACGATGTGCTTCTTCAAGAATTTATTTCGTTAACTCATCTGCTCTAGGAACATGTAATCTACCCTAACAATGCAAAACACCATCTCGCCCTTAGGAGAAAACCTCCACATTCTGATCTCTGACTAATTTTTTCAACTTAACTAAATTGGGATCTCTATCCTGCTTTTTCTTTACCTTAGAAACTAAAGATAACTTTGAGCTACTCTACACCCATACACTACCTTCTACTGAATCGAGCAAATGGACACCTAGTTGGGAAAGATGAGGGACTTCTTGAGCTAACATGTTTTTACCATCCTCAATATGAGCTACACTACCCATAGACATTCTACTAAGAGAATCAGCCACTACATTGGCCTTTCCCGAATGATACAGAACACTCATGTCATAAACTTTCAATAACTCTAACCACCTTCTCTGATGCAAATTCAAATATTTTTGAGAGAACATATAATGAAGGCTTTTTTGGTCTGTGAACATATCTACATGCACGTCATATAAGTAATACCTCTAAATCTTTAAGGAAAATACTACCACTGCTATATTAAGATCATGAGTCGGATAATTCTTCTCATAAGGCTTGAGTTGTCTAGAGGAGTAGGCTATGACCTCACCTCTCAGCATAAGGACACAACCAAAACCTACTCTGGATGTATCACAGTATATGACAAAACCATTTGAACAATCTGGTAGAGTAAGAACTGGGGCTAAGGTAATTGGGGCTAAGGTGAGTCAAGTCTTTAACTATTTAAAAATCTTCTTGCATACATCTGACCACTGAAACTTAACTCACTTCTGAGAAAATCTAGACATAGTGTATGCAATAGAAGAAAAACTTTCACTAAACCGATAGTAATAGCCGGCCAAACCTAAGAAAATCTTAATATCTGGTAGAGAGATAGGTCTAGGATAGTTTCTCACTGCCTCATTCTTTTGAGGATCGACTCTAATGTAACATGGCTAAGGAAAGCTACTGATCTTAGCTAGAATTCACACTAACTAAATTTAGCGAACAACTAATGGGCTCTAAGAGTTTGCAACACTCTTCTGAGATGGTCTGCATGATTATTTTCCCTATGGGAGTAAATAAGAATGTCATCAATGAAGACTATGATGAATATGTCCATGAACTATTTGAACACTCGGTTTATCAAGTCTATGAAGGCTGCTGGGGCATTTATAAGACAAAAGGACATGACTAGAAATTCGAAGTGACTATACTATATTTAGAAAGCTGTTTTTGGGATATCACATTCTCTAACTCTAAGATGATGATAGCCTGATCTGAGGTCAATATTTGAAAATTAACTAGCACCTTGAAGTTTGTTGTACAAGTCATCAATTCTAGGAAGTAGATATTTATTCTTGACTGTGACCTTTTTCATCTGACAGTAGTCGATCTACATATTTAGAGAACCATTTATCTTATGCATGAATAGAACAGGAGCACTTCACAGGGAGATATTAGGTCTGATAAATCCCTTATCGAAGAGATCCTTCAATTATTCTTTCAATTCTTTGAGTTCAGCTGGAGACATTCCATATGGTAGAATAGATATAGGCTGATTATCTGGGAGAAGGTCTATTCCCAAGTCAATTTCCCTATCGGGAAAAACTCTGAAAAGATCTTCAGAAAATACATCTGAGAATTTATTTACTACTGGAATTGACTCAAGAGTAGAAGTTTCTGAGTTAAAGTCTTTGACTCGTACAAGATGGTAAAGATATCCGTTGGATATCATCTTTCTAGCTTAAAGGTATGAGATCAACTTACCCCTAAGAGCTGTAGTACTACCCCTCCATTCTAGGACTGGTTCATTTGGGAACTAAAAATGAACTATTCTATTTCTATAATTAATTGAGCCATAGTATGAGTGGATCTAATCTACTTCGAGAATGACGTCAAAATCCATCATCTCTAACTTCACGAGATCAACTGAGGTAACTTTCTGAAATATTATGACCGACCAGTTCCTGTATACCTGTCTAGCTATAATGGAAATGCCTACTGGGGTAGACACTGAAAAGGGCTCTACTAGAGTTTTGAGACTGACTTCAAAATTGAAAGCTATATATGGAGTTACATAAGAAAGTGAAGCTCCAAGGACTAGTAAAGCATAAACATATAAGTGAAAGACCTGCAATGTACCAATAACTACGTCAGGAGAATTTTCCTGATCTTGGCGGGACTAAAGATCATATAATATTTTTGTATGTTGACCACTGGTAGCACTGGAAGCGGCACCTTGCTGAGTTGGGCAGACGGATGGAACTGAAGATTGATGAGACTGGCCCTGTTAGCGCACAACACTACCTTTCTGAGCAACTACCCGACACTTTCGAATCTGGTGGCCTGGTTTACCATACCCAAAGCATATATCACTACCTTCTCTACACTAACCCTGATAGTACCTGCCATACTTCTAATATAAAGGATTGGTATGAGCACTACTAATACTGACCTGGGACTTAGAGCCCGATATCCTATCCCTATTGTCATTTCTAAATTTGGGTACTAGGGCACTAGCTAAAGAAGGTACTTGGGATGAAGATCTCTGATGAAACTAAGGATAGTTACCACCTTCTAACTTTGGCTGATTCAAATTAAAAATACTTATTTTAGCTCTATTGTTTTCTCTCTCCCTGTCCTTAGTCTTTTACTTTCTATCTATTGAGCATGGACTATCAGTAAAGACAAATCCATCTCACTAATCAGCATTGTGGTCCTACACTCCTTTACCACACTATCAGACATGCCAGACATAAACTTACTTATCTTGGACCTACTATCGTCCACCACATGAGGAGTATATCTAGCTAACTGAGTGGATTTCAGAGAATACTCCCTCATACTCATGCTACCTTGCCTAAAGTTTATAAATTCTAAAACTTTGGCCTCTCTCAAATATAATAGAAAGAATTTATCCAAAAGAGCCATGGAAAACTCTTCCCATTCTATAGGCCCATTATCAATACCTCAATAAACTTTTCACTGCTTAAACCAAGTATGGGATATATCCTGCAATTGATATTCTACCAACTCGGCAATCTGACTAGGCGTTACACCCATAGCATCCATGACCTTTTGAACTATATCTAGAAATTCCTGTGGATCCTCTTCGGACTTGGATCCCATGAAATAAAGAGGATCATCCTGGTGAATTCCAAAATTATAGTTGCAACAGTATTGGAAAGTGGGTTGGCCAGAATATTGTCTAGTAACTTATTCTGTGATGCTATGGAGTTTTCTAGAGTAGTGAACGCAATCCTGAATTCTACTTAAGAGACATACTCATCCAGAGAATTTTCCTGGATGAGCTGAGGGGCTGGCAGAGTTCCTGTTCTTCTTCCATTCTTCTTAGGAGGTATGTTTTGTAAATGGCAGGAAGAAATGGATTAGATTATCAATTTAAAACATGAATACTTGAAACAAGGGAAACATTTTCCTAAACGCCTTGTTGCCTCAGGTCCATAAGTGTGGCGCTCTACACACCCATGCACAAGACTCTACTCGACATGACATACAGACTTTCTAGGACACTTTAAAACCTTAGGCTCTAATACCAAGTTTATAGTGACCTGAGACTACCCCCTAGTCGTTACACGGTGCTTACAATCCTGAGGGACCACAAGCTTACCCACGAGCTGGTACCTACTGTGAGCACTGAATAATATAATCATGAATATGGAAAAATAACTGAATTTTCCATAAGGTTTTACTAATGAAACAACTACTGAGTTATGAATCTGATAAAAATACAAAAATTTGAATAGTCTGAATAGCTAACTGTAGTGTCTGAAAAGCTTCTAAATTGGATACTGTGAGTTAATGGGACATGCCCCAACTAACTCTGATAACTACTGAGATAAAGACATGAGTAATATAATTTGTCCTTAAATGATGAGGACTCACCACTGCTATTGTACTGCTGATAAATTTGAGAATGTAGGTGCAATTGGGGAATTGAGCATCAACACCTACAAAATCAGACATCATAGCATAAAAAAAGTATGTGATCAGTACTTTTAATTTACTAGTAAGCTAAAGAGGTAGTTTGATATGCATTGTCTCATGAATAGGAATGATAATAATTAACTGGACATACCTGTAAAGCATGGAGTACTGAATAAAAATTATGGAATCTGTAGATACTAAAAATGCATGAAAATCTATATATATTGTAGATGCATGACTAAGCATATAACATGAAATGAGTAAAATTTGTAAACTTATATACTAAGATAACTAAAATCGGTATGCTTTGGTCAAACAATATTAAGATTGAATAACTGAACTGGGACTATAATTGAGACTATATCTGAGACTATAAGAGGTATCATCTAACCGACATTCCCCAATTTGAGCTAATTGGTGTCCAACCTATAACCCCAGTTGGAAGGGCGTTACTACAGTGCCACGGGTACTTACAATAGCATTGTGAATCCACTAAACTGATATATTCTCCAAAGGACTAAGGGTGTAAAGCCTGAACTGACGGGTGATCCCAGCGAGATAGTCAAGCCTAATCTGTCTGGTGACTACTCATATCCTACACTGGCTACATAGTTCTAGAGTATAGGAACTTCTACTAATGACTCTTTCTAACTGACGGGGAAGCCGCCATCCCTACACTTGGTCAGTGCTAAATCCTACTCCCAACTGAAAGACACTGAGATACTAGACTATTCTGAGTTAAATAACTGATATCTTACTATTCTGATAATGCTCATAATATAATCTGAAGACCGTTCTATAATGTACTGAGACTAGACTAAATAAACAACTATTGTTTTCCTATAGTCAATACCCCCAAGACTCAAAACAATAATACTGGAAAGACACTAAAGCTTGAAGGCTAAAACATGAAGGCTCTTATTAAATAAATCACTCTTGTAGGCATTTTATCAAACACTTGTACTTCATAGTTTAGTCAATTCATGGGAATAGTATAAAAATTTAAATAATAGCATGACTTTAATATTTATAACACTAAATCATGATCTAATTTGAAGAATGAAAATATTAAAGCATGGGGGATTTGATAACAATGATAATTCCATTAAAGTATGGTATAAAAATCAATATTCAAGGAAAATCATAGAGATTCATAGTTTTAAATCACAATTTAATATCATAAAACTTGAAAAGATGATATATTTGTAATAAAAATGGATACTTGGACTCCATAGATGAAAGAAATCAATAAATAAACATCTAACATACCTGGGATGATGAATTTGGAAGTATTGATGGAAAGTTCCTGAGATTTGACCTAGATTCTTGAGGGCTAGGGTTTCTTGTTCTTGAAAGAGTGGATTTTTAATTTGAGAAAAAGTGACTAATGATGAGAATTTAGGTCCATTAGGGATTAAATTTCGTGTTTAGGGTGAGTTTAGGACTTACGAAAAAGACCCAAATACCCTTAAACAAATTTAAAAACACAAGCTGGAAACTAAAATCCCAATTTTCGGCCTTGCCGCGACCACCACTATCGCTCCAAGCCACTGGAAAAGGGATAACTGGGACCTGGACAAATGTCGTGATACGCCACAATTTTGGTAAGCCTGTGGAGGCCATTTTAGCCATCTCCACGATGTGCCATAATCACGGAGGCCCACTGGAAATTGACAAATGTTAAATTGACTTATGGCGCGATGTGCTAGGATTGCAAACCCTCACTGGATTTTATCAAATAGGGCGCTAAAGGTTAAAATGATGGGGTTTTCTGACTAAAACTTAAAATCACCATAACTTCTTACCCAATTATCGAATTTGGGCAAATTTTATATCATTTGAAAGCTAATTGAATTTCTATGCAATGGCTGGCTCTAAATTAAAAAAAATGAGTGTTTTCAAAAATTTCATATAAAAATACTCATGCATTGGGACTTAGATTAGGATAGGGAAATATGGGGTGTTACACTAAATCATCAACCCAAAACTCAAGATCTCTTCTTCTTACATATGCATAAGATTTCTAATAACTTTGGGTACTTTCAATCGTTCACTAATCAACTGAACTTTCTCCATGGCTTTAAACACCATTTATGGTCCAATCAAAGTGGCCTTACCCACTTCGATGGTACTTCAGCCTAATGCACCACCATTGTCGTGATCTATAGAAATGTTATTTAGTCCACCAACGCGATATTGTACAATAACGTTGGTATACTAGAATGTGAAAATTAGGAAATTAGACCTCTCCACTGCACAAGATTATCATCGAAGTCTAGTAGAATTCAACAAATGGTAATATACGCTTCACCGCGATGCGGTGGTTGCCAAGATGGCACACTACTTTACAAAAATAGCCATAATTTTCAACTGAGTATCGGATTTAGGAAAATTTGGTATCGATGGAAAGTTTATTCAAAATTCCAAATTTAATAAAATTTATTCATTTTTGAAGCTTACCCTTAACATTCTTGGAATGAATTTAAGCTAGGAAAAAGTACAATGTATAACTATTCAAGAGTAAGATGCGGGCTCAGTATCCTCACTTGTTTGAGACTTTAGGTACTTTCTTGACTTTTAACTTTCAGGGATGGAAATCCTTTAATAGTGGATGTTATGATGACCCTTCAGGTCATTATCAGTAATTTCACCAATAGAGCTTCTCTATGGCCATCCTAAGTCATTAGTGTCTTGTGGGGACTGATAGTTTGGTTACCTGGCATTTCATTTGGTTCTTTGAACCACTTTCTTAATGGGAAGTCTTTATTTTTCCTAATTGACCACTATGCAAAAACCATGGTAAAATAGCCTTATATACAAATTCACCTTTCCCAACGTATTTGTAATATCAAAATGTATGGGGTTCCATATCTTATTTGTTCGAAACAAACCATGGATGCATCTTGAGGCATTGACCAAAGCTCGAAACCAAGTTCCTAGCTTCATCTATTCCTAGTGTTGACTGAGATAGCTCGATTATTATAGTCAAGGCATGACTGCGGCTAGGTAGAGGGCACGACCTCGCTACTTGAGGCCTGATCAAATCATATTTAAGTATTATATTGGATGAGATATTGGTATTTGGCGCCTCCTTCTCAAATCTTAAATCCTAATGGAATGTAAAACCTTCTAAGTGAGTCTTGTGGGTACAATTAGAGATTAAAAAACTAGTGAAATTGAATCTTTCTACAATCTATGGTAAAATCTCTTCTTGTTTTGTATTGATTTTATGATTTCTTGATTCAAATCCTCTAAATCATTGAGGCTCAAGTGTATCCCCTAATTTTATTGATTGACTCAAATTTCTTGACAGTTATGACTCACTAAAGGTAGTTGAATAATGGGTTGGTTATGGAAACTCATTTTCCAAAGGTGAAACCCACATGGGTTTTGGTGTTATCTTAAACCCATGGCACAAAGGTGCCATAATGGGTATTGTTAATCTTGTTTTAATGCAGACATTGTATTATTGATTGCTTTGCTTGTGGAGGAGAGAGGTTCAACAAAAGGAAAGAAAAAACTTATTGGTTTTTGAGTTGCTTGGACTCAAGCTAGTTTAGGCTTACTTGTAGTTATATTAAGCTTGATTGTAGTATAATTGTTGATATCTTGTAAGATTTGGTGGGGTTAGGATGATAAATTATTTAATGGTGATAATTGGGATTAGTCGGTTTCTATAGTTTATTGAATTTTCAAGGTGATATGATTGACCCTTAGCCTTGAACCTTGGATAGTCTAGTTATAGTTTCATAAATAGTATGATAATACCTAGTTTCTCTAATTGGTGAGAATAAAATTGCTCCCTAACCTTAGGATTATGTTGAACTTTCTAGTGCTTCATTAGGAAATAACCTTGGTGTTGGATTAACTTAGAAAGAAAACTTGAAAAATGTTTCCCCATTAAGGTTAGCAAAGATTGATAAGTCCTTGTGATGTTATTTAGATTACTTAGCCTAATCCAAGTAGAATTTAGACTTATGATGGAGGAATTTAGCATTATTAGATTTTAGGAGTGGGAATTTACCCACCTTAAGCTTGAACTATGAAATTCCATAGAGACCTAGATGCTAGGTAAGTGTCTAAATTATGTCATAGAGATTATTAGTGGTTCAACCCTGGGTGTTGGATTATCTATGTGTTCGATGGTTGGATAATATGTATACTTGATTGATTATTTTGTAGTCATGATATAGCCTTGGGAAATTGATGATTATGTAAATCCCATATACATGTTTATGCTGATGTTATGTGGTAATGCTTAATAGTAAGGTAGGGTGATACAAGTTATGTTACATCTTTATTACCCTATTATTGTGGGCTTGTATTTTTTATTTATAAGGCTATGGCCGTATATATATGTTGTTTCCTTGAGAAATATGAAATGGCATGATGATGCCCAACGAATTTAGAACACATGTTAATGTGATGATATTACTTGATGAATCTAGAATACGTAATGATGTATGATATTGTTTGGTGAATAAAGAGGATATGTTGATGTATGATGTTTCATGGTGAATTCAGAGGATATGTTGATGTATGATGTTTCCAATTGAATTTGGAGGATATTTTGATGTAATGATGATGCTTGGTGAATTCAGATGATTTGTTAATGTTATGATCTTTCTTGGCGAATCTAGAGGATATGTTGATGTTATGATATTGACCAGTGAATCTAGCAGAGTTAAAGATGTTATGATGCTATGTGGGGCAAATATACATAAATGCATTGGTACTTGTGAGGTTAGGCCGTGTGGGTCCAAACTGCTTATGTACTTTGGACATGATGTCTTCTTTGGTAAATGGTTATTTATTCCTTGTCCTTATTCACTAAATGAGAGATGTGATCCTTGTTGACCCTAATTAATAACTAGAAGTAACTTATGTCTATTAATGGGTTAAGGCTAATTGGTATATGAAACCTTGTGTAGGACCAAGGGCTTACCTAGCAAATCTACTCGGTTTGGAATAGTGGTTATGTTACAGAATTTCACCCAGTAAAGTGTCTTATATAACAACTAGTTATTTCTAATAAATGACTATGGCTTGAATACAAGAAGTCTTGTGAACTAGTTAGTGGGCCATACTTTCTTAAAACATGGGAACTAGTCCATAAGGTTATAACATGCCTAATTATAATAGGCTTAGTATTGCATAATGAGAAACTAGGTTGACTTCTAATAAATAATGATGCGGTGGATTTGTTAATGACTTCTATAATGACAATTCTAACTAGAAAATGGCCTTGTGGTAGGCGAATAATTGATAGTAGAGGTAACTTGTAGCTTTTCTCTTTTGTTAGGTTGTAACTATAAGACCTGTAACCTAGTGGCTTATGGAAATAGAGGATAACTTGTTTAGACCTTACATGGAGTTTAGTGGCAAATTTGAGGATAAGTAATTATATGATTATGCTATAGCAATATTTGTTTTATGGTGATTAAATTATGACATTGGTATTGGATGTTGTTGTTGGTAAAAAGCCATTGAGGGGTTGTGCTACCTGCAGCTTCGGCAAGTGTGGAGTAGTTATGCTTTATTGTATTATTGGTTGACCTTTAGGAGTACACTCCATTGGTATGGGATGTCGTAGTGAGTTCTTTGTGTTAAATTATTTTTGGTGTACTCTCCGATTATATGGGAAGTCGTGATGAGTTCTTAGTTGTGTTCTTTTTCTTGTACTTCCCGATGGTATGGGACATCATGGTAAGTCTTGTGTTTTATAATTTAGTGATCTGTATGTGTTGAATAACAAATAACGTGATTGATATAGGGCATGTGACTTTACGCTTCCTAAATGATACTCATGTGATATGAAAATTATGAAGTCAATTGATATAGTATATTGTGCTATTGCCTTAGTAGTGCAGATATTGTTACAGTGACATTGGAGAAGATTAAAGTTCGATCCAACACCTTTACTTTCAGCTATTATCTTACTTTATATCATTTTATATTACAATTTAGCTCAGTCGGATGATGCCTACTGAGTACCCGTGTTTTTGTGTAGACCAAGGTTCTAGTTGCAGTCGTTAAGCTAGTTCATGTCGCGTTGACTATTTGGAGACAGGGTGAGATCTTGGAGTTTGAGTTGCCCTCTTTCCCCTCTATCTTTAATTTTCTTTTGCTTTAGAGATAAATGTATGAGACTATCTAAGACAGTTTAGACTGAGATTTTTAATTCCTATAATAAAGTAGGCTAAGAAGAATTTATTATTCCATTTACTACTACTGGGAACTTAGACTCAAGTGGGTTCCCAAATCCGACATGTGATGATGATTCTAGGCATAAAAACGGGATTACATTCAAGACAAAGCTTATTAATTGAAGTTAAGACTTTGTTTTCTCTATCAAGACACTTATGATTAAGGTGTCGTATGTTAATTAACACTCCTATACTAAGGATGAACTTAAAGGTGAAAAAAGGGGCGGAAGGTCCAAAGTAATGCAGAAGTAACTCTGGTCTTTTGAAGAATGTCAAGTATAAAACCAGGTCCTTAAAACTATTTCCAAAAAAATTGGGATATTATGAAGTGAAGTGAATCTAACAAGCTGGTGATTGCATTGATCAAAGCATCCAGCCCTGCTATTAAATAAATCTGTGTCACCTAAAAAAATTGGCTATGTCTAGGAAACAGGTATCCTCGATAAACTAGGAACATGTTGGTCTAACTCAGTACTATACCTTTGAAGGTATACACTCAAAGGAACAATTTTGAAGATGGACAGATGTGAAAAGCACAACGCTGAAGATTCAGTCAAACTAGAGAGGGACCTGGTCCAACTCTCAAATTAGGATCTTGTATGTGCATATTTTGTCTTTTCTAAAATGATTAAAGCTGTGTCTTTCTCTTTTTGTAAGAACAAAGCTTTCCTATTGTAGAAAAAGGGAGGGTGACTTACTTAAAAAACAAAAATCTAAATCCCAAATATCCTTTCCTAGAAAAGGACATTCTTATGGAAAGAACATTCCCATTTTCTTATCCTTAAAAGGATTTTAAGCTTAGCATTGTGAAAAATCCATTTCCAAACACTTCTGAAAAATATGCTTCTTGTCCTACTCTTCAAGAGTTCAAGTCCTTCATCACTCAACCCATCAATAAAAAATCATCCCTGAATCTTCAAAACTATTCTTATGATGTTTTGATGGATGAAACTTAGGTAGCTGAAAATATCATTTTGTTTTCAAATAGCCCAGGAAAGAGATTACTTTATCACAAGAAAATCGATGTCAGTAAAACAGATTAATTTTTTCGTAAAAGATCTAGAAGTTTTACTAAGAAGCAACTGACTCTTGAGGTACCTGGTCCTACGAAGATGAAAGTAGCTGAAAGAAAATCTATGTTCACTAACATCAAATGAAAGAATAAGGAGAAAAATGAGGGTGTATCCAAAGAATAAAGAAACAAGAATGTGTGAAGCTAGGAAACATTTATCGAAGGGAGCTCAGCAAGGACATAGATGGACTAAATGGGAACTTATCTATGAATGATGAAGAAATCAACAAGCTTCAAGAGATAAATCCCATGTGACACTAATTTTCTTATAGTTAAGCATGTTGAACTAAGGAAAAATGTGTTAATCCTAACTGATAAAATTCTAAGATTTAATGCAGAGATAAGGGATCGTAACAACGTGTTCCTACTCATTCAAACATTTCCAAGTCCTTTACTTGTTAATTCTTCCTAAAATGTATGTGGCTTTTTTCTATGAATATTCAAATTATGCATTGCTTTGATACATACTCCATTTGTGAGTGAATATTTTCTTGGTGTGTTACAACTTGTTATCTTCTATTGCAAAGTTGTTCTTCATGTTAGTGTTGCCCCAGTGGACATGAGTTTCCGAATCTGTGCTTATCTTTACTCTTAGTTAAATGTTAATCCTTTACAATAATTCTAAAAGTGGGAAAATACTAAGTTTATATAGTAGAGACCAGAGCACCAGGTAAATTGAAATGTAGATGCAGGCCTTTAGAGAGTCACACTGACAAGGGGAACAAATGTTGAAGAAATGGAAATACACAAATTAAGGGTGCATAATTATATAGGAGTGAAATTGAATCCATGGGGTATTGTTTCCTTCAAAAAAAGAATAAAAAAATCTACAAGGAGGATATGGCAATACAAACGACCACTGAATCTATAGGGAGGATATGATGGAGCTGACCTTACCACTAGCCTTAGATTGGGAAGCCTGTGCCCTAAAGTTGTCGCCACCATAAATACGCATGTCACCCGATGACTTTTGGTATTGCACACTAGCCATTGAGTAAGACCTAAAATCTCCCCACTTTTTCTTGTGTCATTTTCCATCATCCCTGCCACTTTGTTGTTGGCCACCACTGACATGAACTGAAATGGGGCCTTGTCGTAATAGTATCGCAAGTCCAACAAGGAATGGTGATCACCCCCATAAGCTCACTCAACTGGCAAAGACATACCCTGAGTCAGATGAATTCCAAACATATAACAAGATAACATATTTGTACTAATCCAAACTCGGGGATAGGTCCATCACCTTGACTAACATAAGCGAGTCCAACCATTCAATACCCAATCAATAACCAATACCAAAACCAAAGCCATAACCAATTATGAGTCCATAACACAATAGGATGTAACAATCACAAATACATTCAAATGGTATCTTTCCCAATGAAAATACTAAGGCTGACATCAATACCAACACCGCCCGTTCTAACCTATAGTAGTTCCACAAATCCTCTAACCAAATGTAAGACAATATCCGGTTTGGACATTTCCCCAATCATTGCCAAAACTAATGTCTATAAAATGACCAAAGTTCGTAAAAATGTCAATGACATTGAATGGAGCCTTCCAGAATATGGAAGCTCACCACTTCAATCCAACAGTTGATCCCGAGTCCAATCACTAAGCATGAGTAGTAGAATGGTAGATTCCTGCATCGCGTGGGGATACAGCCACTCGAAGACGGGTTCGCGGGTGAATGCTATCATGTACTTAGGATAAGAAAAAAATAATACCATCCTTTAAAACCAAGTAAACCAACCATATGCATTCATAAACATACTTATATATATACATACATATATATATATATATATATAACCATGATGGGAAAATGAATCGAGGGTAGAATGCCTTTAAATGCATTAACCCGGGTTTGTGTACCTTAACCATCCTAATACCACCCATGGGCTATATGAGTCCAATAAAACCCCCTAAATAGGCCCTGATGGATGTAGCCACACGAATCTAACATAACATAGAAATAGGGGATTCCCGGGTACCCCTTGCTTTCCATGATACATATGTGCAAGTGTACTGAAGGGATTCCCATATACCCTAAAGTATCATAGACGGTCTCCATGTCCAATCCTCGTGTTGGCAAACATGAGTTTACAGTGTCCATACAAGTGAATCACACCTTCAAGGTTACCTATAACACCCTACCATTATTGATCAATAAAAACCATTACCATATAACTAAAATACTATTCCATTTATTATTGTCCAAGGCTATAAGTAGTGGAATTGTTATACCTACTATATCTTGCAAGCAATGTCCATATCAAAAATTTTATAGAAGAAGAGATTGCCATGTACTCACAGATTACATTATCAAGTTGACTTGGGGGAGTCCCATGTACCACATAAGTGATTATTATTATGTTTTCTTGGGGGATTACCTTGTACCCCAAAAAGTTTCCAATTAGACCAACCATAACCACCAAGACCATGCCATTTAACAATTTCAAATCAGTTAAGCAATTTATACCATTTAGGGTTACATTACGTAGTTATACCATGCAATAGTTCAATGAAAGTCCAACAATTTAACTAAAAACATTCTCAAAGGCATTTTATCAAACATGTTGGGGGCGTAGCATTTCCAAGACAAAATAATGTATCAATTAACCATTCCCATAAAACCAAATGTTCAAACTACCATAATAATATGAAAGCCATAACTAAAGACAGGGGAAAACCATAACCAATAATAGTAATCAAAACCCCCAACATATATTTTAAAAACCAAAACCATACAACATTAATAACATAAAAACAAATTATTAAACATGACTTTAGTTAGAATTAACAATGAAGGGGGAGTAACATGCCTTATATTAAGAAAAAGATAGAGAGAAATCACCCTTCTAAGCCCCAATTTTCTCCTATTGATGAAACCCTAGCCTTTTTTAACCCAAGATCCTTAAAGAGAATTTAAGAGTGTTTTATGAGAGTTTGAATGAGTGCAAATCAGTTAACTAATATCCAATTAGTGATATAAGTTGTGGGAACTTAAGAGGTTAAGAGGGGAAATGCGAAGATAACCCTAACTTAAATAGCTTAAAATCCCTGAAAGATGGTACGACCATGCCATACTAGTCAAACCCTACCATATGAGTGGTACTCACCACTTGTACCATAGGCCTCCCATTGGACCCCAACAGTATCCTACATATGACCATCCAAATAAAACCATACCCAACCATAAAACTAGTACCAGGAAGTCATACCCTTTGCAGAATACAATCACCAAGATTAAACTTAGTGTAACATAGGATTGACACCCTACCATTCGTACCATAACATAAGACTAATATGTTCCAATCATACCTTGAATAGAAACCAATGAACCTATAATGGTCTCCATACGGCTAAACCCAACCTAGTTGTACCATATCATACGAGAGGTAACCCAACTTGTATAATGTCTAGAAGCCAAAAATTGAGAAATTTTCAAATGGTCAAAATCTAGGCTTATTCAGCCTCGCCCACTAGGATAATTCATCCCTAAATGATGGACAAGATAGTACATGCATGACTTACACCCTAACATTACCATTCAAACCTTTAACAAAGTTAGAAAACAAGGATGCAAGGAAATCAACTTTCTTTTAACTAAGTTAGAAAATAAAGATGTGATCACAAACATATACCTTCCGCACTAATATTCAAAGTAGAAAACAAATATGGGTGCTAGGACTTTATGCCCTCTTCTGCTTCCCAAGTAGCTTCTTTTACCTTATGGCTTCACCATAAAATCTTAATCGAAGCTATATCTTTTGTTTGCAATGGATCAACCTGTCGATCCAAGATCTCAACTTAGATTTTTTCATAAGATAAAGAATTTGACATACCCAATCCTTCCAAAGGAACAACTGATGAAGGATCATTTATACACTTTCTCAACATAGAGATATGGAATACTAGATTAATTGAGCTGAACCTAAAAGGTAACTCCAATCATACGCAACCTTACTAACCCGCCTTAAAACCATTTATGCACGAACATATCAGGGACTGAGCTTACCTTTTTTCCAAAATACCATTACTTCCTTCATTGAGACATCTTCAAGAATACTCCATCCCCAACCTCAATCTCCAAGCCCCTATGCCTTGCATTCGCACAGGACTTTTGGTAATTTTTGGCAGCCTTAAGCCTATTCTGAATCACCTTTACCTTATCCATTGCCTGATAAAACTCAATTCAAGCCAAACATATCTATCTCACCTAGCTCAAACCACCCAATTGGAGTTATATAGCTCCTACAGTGCAATGCCTCAATAGTTACCATCCCTATGCTAGAATGATAGCTATTATTGTAAGAAAACTCTACGATAGGTAAATGCTTAACCTAATTACCACCATATTCAATCACAGATGCAAGAAGAATATCTTCCAACATCTAAATAGTTGTTTCTATTTATCCATCCATCTGCAGGTAAAAAAAAGTACTCAGAATAACCGTAGTACCTAACACCTTATAAAATGACCACTAAAAGTGAGATGAAAATTGTGTACCACTATCAAAGATAATTGAAATGGTACCCCATGTAGCTTTAAAATCTCATGTTGATATAACCTCGCATAATCCTCTAGCAAAAAAGTTAGTTCTCTCTGGCAAAAAATGAGCACACTTTGTTATCCTATCCACGATGACCCAAACCAAATCAAATTATTTTTGAGATCGAGGAAGAGTGGTAACAAAATTAATATTGATCACCTCCTATTTTCATTTAGGAAATTCAATTTCTTGATAAAAGCCTTTAGGCCTCATATGCTCAACTTTAACTGGTTGACATACTACATACTTGACCACAAAATTAGCCATATCCTTCTGCATTTCATTCTACCAATCATCACCTTGAGATCATGATAATGTTTCATCCAAGCGAGATGAACAACATAGCTCAATTCACTTGCCTCAGCTAATACCCTATCTTGCAAACCATCGGCATTAGGAACACGTAACATTACTTAGTACCACAAGGTACCATCACCACTTAGCTCAAATACCATTACCTTTTTCCCACCCATATCACCCTTTATTTTAGTCAAGAAAGGATAAAATATTTGTTTCTACTTGATCTCTAAACCAAGAGAGGATCGAACTATATTTTCTACCAATACAGCACCATCTTCGGAATTTAAAAGATAAACTCTAAGATTTGCCAAGCGGTGAATATCCATCACCAACTCCCACCACTTCTTATCTACATGATCTAAACTCCCCATGGACAACCTTCTAAGACCATCACCAATCACACAAGGCTTACCTGGATGGTAGTAAAGACTGATGTCATAATTTTTAAGATGCTAAAGCCATTTTCTCTGCTTGATATTAAGCTCTTTCTAAGTAAACACATAATGTAGACTCTTATGATCAGAAAAGATGTCTACGTGTACTCCATACAAATAGTGCCACTAGATTTTTAATACAAACACCACCTCTAAAAGCTCTAAATCATGAGTAGGATAGTTCCTCTGATGCACCATCAACTGCCTAAAAGCTTAGGCAATTACCTTACTATGTTGCATCAGAACGCAACCAAGTCCCACTTAGGATACATCATAAAAACCATAAATGCCTGATTGCCTTTCGGCAAAGTCAAAATTGGAGCTAAGGTTTTTAAGATCATTTTAGTGGTAGTTGCAAACTGGTGTGGATTTGAGTACAGCCTTTCATCCATAGACAGATGGTAAGTCCAAGTGGACTATTTAGGTTTTTGAGGGTATGCTTTAATCTTGTGTTATGGAATTTTGAGGTCAGTAGGAATATCACTTTGCATTGACGTTGTTTTCCTGCAAAAATAGTTATTATTAAAGTATTGAGATGGCACCTTATGAGGCATTGTATGGTAGGAAGTGTCACTATGTCATAAGATGGTTTGGGACTTTAGAGGTTAGACCCTGTGGTACAGACTTGTTTTAGAACTCATTGGATAGAGTTAGGGTGATTTAGGATAGGCTTAGAGCAGCCTAGAGTAGGCAGAAGGCCTATGCCAATCGTAGACTCTGTACCTTGAGATTCAGAGTTAGTGACCATGTGTTCCTTTGTATTTCACCAATAAAAGGTGTGATGAGATTTTGGAGGAAGGGTGATCTTAGCCCTCACAATATTATCCCTTTTGAGATTCTTTGAGTAGTTGGCAAGATAGTATCTGAGTTGGCCTTACCTCTAGAAATTGTAGTTGTTCATCCAGTTTTGTATGTCTCCATTTTATAGAATATATTCATGATCCTTCTCATGTGCTTAGATGGGACTTGTTCTAGTTGGACGAGCAGTTGACCTTTATAGAGGAGCCTGTGCTTGTTTTTACTAGTGATGTGAGGCGACTACGTACCAGGGAGATTCTGGTAGTCCAGGTCGAGTGGATACATCAGCTAATAGAGGTAGAAACTTGGGAGATCAAGAGTGAGATGTGGGCCCAATATTCTCACTTGTTCGAGACTTTAGGTACTTACTTTACTTTAACTTTCAGGGATAAAAGTTCCTTAATAGTTGATGTTATGTTGACCCATTCAAGTCATTATCACTATTGTTGCTTATTTCCACCAATAAAGCTTCTCTATAGCCGTCCCACTTCATTAGTCACTTGTGGGGATTGATAGTTCGGTTACCTAGCATTTCATTTGGTTCTTCAAACAAATTTTTCAATTGGAAGTCTCTATTAGTCCTAATTAACCACTATGCAAAATCCTTGGTAAAATTGCCTCATATGTAAATTCAACTTTGCCAACATGTCCGGAACATCAAAAACTATAGGGTTTCATATATTATTTATTCTAAATGGACCCTAAATATCTCTTAAGGCATTGACCGAAGGTCGAAACTATGTTTCAAGCTTCATCCATGCCTAGTGTTGACCGAGATGTCGTGATTACGATATTTAAGGTACGGCCACGGCTAGGCAGAGGGGGTAACCTTGCTCGAGGCCTGAGCAAAGCCTATTAAGTGATGTATTAGACAAGATATTGGTATTTTATGCCTACATATAAAACCTTGAACCCTAATTGAGTGTAAAACATTCTAAGTGAGTTTTGTGGTAGAATTGGAGCTTAAACAACTAGTGAAATTGAATCTTTCTTCAATCTATGGTAAAATCTCTTCTTATTTAGTATTGATTTTATGATTTCTTGACTCAAAACTCCTAAATCATTGAGTCTCAAGTGTATCCCCTAATTTTATTGATTGACTTAAATTGCTTGAGAGTTATGAATCACTAAGGGTAATTGAACAATGGGTTGGTTATGGAAATTCATTTTCAATAGTTAAAACCAACTTAGGGTTTTGGTGTTATATTGAACACATGGAACAATGGTTGCATAATGGGTATTGTTAATCCTTTTATAATGTTTACATTGTATTATTGATAGCTTTTCTCATAGAGAGAGGAGCTTCAACAAAAGGAATGGAAAAGCTTATTGGTTCATGAGTTGCTTGGACTCAAGGTAGGTTAGGCTTACTTGTAGTTACATTGAGATTTATTGTTGTATAATTATTGATATATTGTTAGATTGGGTGTGGTTTAGATAGTAAATTACTTAATGGTGATAATTGGGATTAGCTGGTTTCTATAGCTTATTGAATTTTCACAGTGATATGCTGGACCTTTAGCCTAGAACCTTCGATAGTTAGTTTGTAGTTTCATGAATAGTATGATAATACTCTAGTTGCTTGAATTGATGGGAATGAAGTTTCTCCCTTACATTAGGATTATGTTAAACTTCTAGTGCTTAGTTAGGAAATGACCTTTATATTGGATTGACGTAGGAGGAAAACTTAAAGAAGGTTTTCCCGATAGGCTTAGCAAGGATTGATAAGTCCTAATGTTGTGACTTAGATAACTTTACCTAATTTGGGGAGAAGTTAGACTTGAGATGGTGGACTTGGAATTATCAAATTATAGGAGTAGGATCCACCTTATGCTTGAGCTATGAAATTCCATAGAGACCCAAAAGCTAGGTGACTATCTAAATTATGTTATGGAGATTATTAATTGTTAAACCCTTGGGTTTAATTATCTATGTGTTTGATGGTTATTTAATATGTATACTTTATGGTTTATCTTGAACTCATGATATGAATAGCCTTGGGAAAGTGATGATTGTATTAATACCATATACATGTTTATGCCCATGTTAGGTGTTGATGTATAATAGTAAGGTAGGGTGATAAATGTTCTCTTATATCCTTATTACCCTATTATTATAGGCTTATATTTGGTTATTAATTTGTTTATGGGTGTGTATATATGTTGTTACCTTGAGAAATATGAAATAGCATGATGACGCCCGGTGAATTCAAAAGACGTGTTAATATGATGATAATACCCGATGAATCTAGAAGAAGTAATGATGTATGATATTTCTTGGTGAATCCGAAGAATATATTTATGTAATGATGTGTGGATGCATGATGTTGCACGATGAATTCAGAGGATATGTTGATGTATGATGTTTCTTGGTGAATCTGGAGGATATTTTGATGTTATGATGTTGCTCAATGAATTTTAAGGATATGTTGATGTATGATATTTCTTGGTGAATCTGTAGGATATTTTGATGTTATGATGTTGCCCGATTAATCTAGAAGAGGTAAAGATATTATGATATTGTGTGGGATAAATTTACATAAAAGTATTGATACTTGTAAAATTAGGCCGGGTGGGGCCAAACCGCTTATGTACTTTGGACATGATGTCTTCTTTGGTAAATGGTTATTTATTCCATGTTTTTATTCCCTAAATGAGAGATATTTTCCTTGTTGACCCTAATTGATAACTAGAAGTAACTTATGTCTATTAATTGGTTAAGGCTAATTGGTATATGAAACCTTGTGTAGGACCAAGGGTTTACCTAGTAAATCTACTCGGCTCGGAATAATGGTTATGTTACAGAATTTCACTTAGTAAAGTGGCTTATATTACAAGTAGTTGACTAGTTGGTGAGCCTTACTTACTTAAAACATGGGAACTAGTCCTTAAGGATATAATATGCCTAATAATAATAGTCTTAGTATTGTATGATGAGTAACCAGTTTCAATTTGAATATGTAATGTTGTGGTAGCTTTTTTGATGAGTTCTAATGACAGTGCTAACTAGAAAATGGTCTTGTGATAGGCATATAAGTAATAGTAGTGGTAACTTGTAGCTTTTCCCTATTTAATATGTTGTAACTATAAGACCTATATACTAGAGGCTTATAGAAATAAATGATAAATCATTTAGACTTAAAATGGAGTTTAGTGGATAATTGGAGGACAAGTTCTTATATGAGTATGCTATAACAATACTGGTTTCATTGTTATTAAATTACGACATGGATATTGGATGTGGTTCTTGGTAATAAGCCATGGAGGGGTTGTGCTACGTTCGGTTTTGGCAAGTGTGGAGTAGTTGTGATTTATTGTATCATTGGTTGATATTTTGGTGTACACTCCGATGGTATGGGATGTCATGATGAGTTCTTTATGTTTTACTCTTTTGGTGTACTCTCTGGTTATAGGGACGTCGTGATGAGTTCTTGGTTGTGTTCTTTTTCATGTACTTCCTGATGTTATGGGACATCGTGGTAATTCTTGTGTTTTAAACTTTAGTGATGTGTATGTGTTGAATATGAAATAACCTATTTGATATTGGGCATGTGACTTTACGCTTCCAAAGTGATACTCATTTGATAAGACATTTATGAAGCCAATAGATATAGTATGATGTGCTAATGCCTTAGTAGTTCAGATATTGTTACAGTGATATTGAAGAAGATTCAGGATCGATCCTATACCTTGAATTTAAGTTATCGTCTTACTTTATACCATTTTTAAATTACAATTTAGCTTAGTCGGATGATGCCTACTGAGTACCTGTGTTTTGGTGTAGACCCAGGTTCTCATTGTCATCGTTAAGCTAGTTCGTGTTGCATTTACAATTTGGAGACAGGGTGAGCTCTTAGAGTTTGAGTTGCCCTCCATCCCCTTTATCTTTATTCTTCTATTTCTTTCGAGACAAATGTATGATACTATCTAAAATAGTTTAGACTTTGAGATTGTAAATTCCTATTGTCAAGTGGGCTAAGAAGAATTTTATCACTCCATTTCCTACTACTAGGACCTTAGACTCAAGCGGGTTCCAAATTCCAACATGTAATCATGATTCTGGGCATGAAAAATGAATTGTAGTCAAGACAAGCTTATTAATTGAAGTTAAGACTTTGTTCTCTCTCTCAAGACACTTCTGAAGAAGGTGTCATATGTTAATTAGAACTCCTATCCTAAGGAAGAACTTACTGATATGAAAAAGGGGTGGAAATTCCAGAGCAATGCAGAAGTAACTGTACTTTTGAAGAATGTCAAGTATAAAACCTGGTCTTTAGAAAAATTTCCAAAAAAAATTGGGATATTATGAAGTGAAGTGAATCTAACAAGCTAGTGATGAGATTGATCAAAGCAGCCTGTCATGCTATCAAATGAATGTGTCACCTAAGAAATTGGTTATGTCTAGGAAGCAGGTATCTTCGGTAAACAAGGTACATGTTGGTCTAACTCAGTACTATATTTTTGTAGGTATAAACTCATGGGAACAATTTTGAAGATGGATAGATGTGACAAGAACAATGGTGAATATTCATTAAAACTACAGCGGGACCTAGTCCTATCTCTCAATTTAGTATCTTGTATGTGCATATTTTGTCTTTTCTATAATGACAAAAGCCGCGTCTTTCTCTTTTTGTGAGAACAAAGCTTTCCTATTCCAGAAAAAATGAGGGTGACTTAATCAAAAATCTGACTAAGATCATATCCTATAACCTCATAAACCTTGTGCCTATTGTTCTCTTAAATCCTACTGAAAACACTTCTCTTTTTCTCAAAACAAAAAATCTAAATCCCAAATATCCCTTCCAAGAGAAGGACATTCTTTTGGATGATACTTTCCCATTTTCTTGTCCTTCAAAGAAGTCTAAGCTTAGCATTGTGAAAAATCGATTTCCAAACATTTCTGAAAAACATGCTTTTTCTCCTACTTTTCCAAAGATCAAGTCCTTCATCACTCAACCTGTCAATAAAGAATCATCCCAAAATCTTAAAAGCTATTCTTATGATGTTGTGATAGATAAAACTTGGGTAGCTGAAAATATCATTTTGTTGTCAAAAAGCCCAGGAAAGAGATTGGTTGATCAGAAGAAAATTAGTTTCAGTAAAACACATTAAATTTGTAGAAAAAGGTCTAGATGTTTTACTGAGAAGCAGCTGAATTTTTATGGACCCCGACCCAAGAAGAGGAAAGTAGCTATAAGAAAATATGTGTTTTAATGTCAGTAAAACACATTAAATTTGTTGAAAAAGGTCTAGAAGTTTTACTGAGAAGCAGCTGACTTTTGATGGACCTCGACCCAAGAAGAGAAAAGTAGCTGTAAGAGAATTTGTGTTTAGTTAATTCAAATGAAAGAATAGGGAGAAAAATGAGGGTGTATCCAAGGTATAAAGAAACAAAAATGTATCAAACTAGGCAAAATTTACCGAACGGAGATCCACAAGGACATAGATGGACTAAATAGGAACTTATATGCGAAGGATGAATAAATCAACATGCTTCTAGAGACAAAACCCATGTGACACTAACTTGCTTATAGTTAAGAATTTTAAACTGTGGAAAAATATGTCAATCCTAACTGATGAAATTTTAAGATTGAATGCAGAGATAAGGAATCTTAACAACAATGTGTTTGTACTCCTTCAAACGTTTCGAAGTCTTTTACTTGTTAATTCTTCCTAAAATCTATGTGACTTTTTTCTTTGAACATTCAAATTATGAACTGCTTTGATACGTACTCCACTTATGAATGAATCTTTTCTTTGTGTGTTACAACTTGTTATCTTTTATTGCAAGTTGTTCATCATGTTAGTGTTTCCCCAGTTGCCATGAGTTACCGAATTTGTGCTTATCTTTACTCTTGGTTAATTGTTAATCCTTTACAATAATTCCAAAAGGGGGAAACCACTGAGTTTATATAGTAGAGACTAGGGCACCAGGTAAATTGAGATGCAGATGTAGGCCTAAAGAGAGTCATACTGACAGGGGGAAGAAATGTTGAAGAAATGCAAATGTACAAATTGAAGGTGCATAATTATATTGGAGAGAAATTGAATCTAGGGTGTATTATTGCCTTAAAAAGGGGAATAAAAAATCTACAAGGAGGATATTCCAATGCAAACGACCACAGAATCTATAAGGAGGATATGATGGAGCTGACTGAACTCCACTAGCCTTAGATTGGGCACCCTATTCCCTAAAGTTGTTGCCACCATGACGATGCTTGTCACCCGACGGCTTTGTATATGGATCACTAGTCTTTGAGTAAGACACAAAATTTTCCCACTTCTTCTTGGGTCATTTTCATCATCCCTGCCACTCTATTTTTGGCCACCACTGACACGACCTGAACCGGAGTCTTGTCATAATGGTATCCCAAATGCAACAATGACTGGGGTTCACCCCCATTACCTAACTCAACTACCAAATACATGCCCTAAGTTGGATGAATTCTGAACATACAACAAGATAGCATATTTGTGCCAATCTAGACTCTAGGATAGGTCCATCCCCGTGACTAACCCAACAAGTCCAACCATCTAATACCAAACCAATAACAAATACTAATACCAAAAAAATAACCAAGTATGATTCCATAACATAATAGGAAGTAACAACCATAAATGCATTCCAATGGTATCATCCCCAATGTAAATAATAAGGTTAACACCAATATCGACACAACCCATTATAACCCATAGTTGTTCCAAAAATCCTCTAACCAAAAGTAAGACAATATCCAGTTTGGACATTCCCCCAACTATTGCCAAAACAAATGTCTATAAAATGACCAAAGTATTTAAGAACATCAATCACATGGAATGGAGCCTTTCAGAATATTAAAGCTCACCACTTCAAACCAATAGTTTATCCCGAGTCCAATAACTAAGCATGAGTAGTAGAATGGCGAGTTCCTCCATCGTGTGGGGATAATACCACTCGAAGACGGGTTAGTGTGTGAATGATAACATGTATTCAGGATAAGAACATTATAATACCAACCTTTAAAACTAAGTAAACTAACCATATGTATTCACAAACATACTTATATATATATAACTAACCATTTTGGGAAATGGAATAGGGTGAAGCATGCCTTTATAACTATTAACCAGGGTATGTGTACCTTAACCATCCTATCACCACCCACAGGATATATGGTTACAATGTAACCCCTTGAATGTGCCCTGATGCATGTTGCCATAAGAATCTAACATAATGTAGAAATAAGGGATTCCCGAGTACCCTTTGCTCTTAATAATACATATGTACAAGTGTACTTAGGGGATTACCATGTACCCCAAAGTATTATATATGGTCTCCATGACCAATCCTTGTGTCGTCAAACATGAGTTTCCAGTGTTCATTCATTGGACTCACACCTTCAAGGTTAGCTATCACACCACACCATTATTGACCAATAAAAACCATTACCATATAACTAAACCACTATTCCATTTATTATTAACAAAGAATATAGTAGTGGTATCTTCATACCGACTATAGCTTACAAGAAATGTCCATATCAAACCTTTTATAGAAGTAGGGATTCCTATGTACTCATAGATTACATTATAAAGTTGACTTGGGGGAGTCCCATGTACCACACAAGTGATTATTATTATGTTTTGTACCACACAAGTGATTATTATTATGTTTTTTTTGGGGGATTACCTTGTACCCCACATAGCTTTCAATTAGACCAACCATAACCACCAAGACCATACCATTTAACCATTCGAAAAAATTTAAACCATTTATACCATTTAGGGTTCCATTACGCAATCATACCATGCAATAGTTCAATAATTGTCCAACAATTTAACAAAAAAATTCTCATAGGCATTTTATCAAAAATGTTAGGGGTATAGTGTTTCTACAGCCATGACCATGTACCAATTAACCATTTCCATAAAACCAAATGTTCAAACTACCATAATAATATGAAAACCATAAATAAAAGACATGGGAAAACCATAACAAACAATTGTAATCAAAACCCCCAATATATATTTTAAAAACCAAAACCATTCAACATTCATGGAATGAAAAGAAATCATTAAACATGACTTAAGTTGGAATCAACAATGAGGGAGGAGTAACATGCCTTAGATAAAGAAAATAATGAAGACAAATCACCCATCTAAGCCCCAATTTTCTCCTATTGATGAACCCTAGCCTTTCTTAACCAAAGATCCTTAGAGAGAATTTAATAATGTTTTAAGAGAGTTTGAGTGATTGTAAATACGTGAAATAATGTCCAATTAGTGATATAAGTTGTAAGGTCTTAAGAGGTTATGAGTGGAAATGTCTAGGTAACCTAACATAAATTTCTTAAAATCTATACAAGATGGTACGACCACGCCATACCAGTCATACCCGACCATATGAGTGGTACTCACCACTCGTACCACAGGCCTCCCCTTGGACCCTAACACTACTCAATATACAACCATCCAAAGAAAACTATACCATATTAAAACAAGTTCCATGAAGTCGTACCCTTTGTAGAATAGAATCACCTAGACTAAACTTAGTGCAACATAGGATTGACATCCTACTATTTGTACCATAGCATACGACTAGTATGTTCCAATCATACCTTTGATAGATACCAACAAACCCATAATGGTCACCATACGACTAAACCCAACCTAGTCATACCATATCATACGAGAAGTAACCCAACTCATATGATGTCTAGAAGCCAAAAATTGGGAAATCTTCTAATGGACAAAATCTAGGCTTTTTCAGTCTCCCCTACTAGGATCATTCATTCGAGAATGACGGTCAAGGTACTACATGCACGAATTACACACTAACATTACCATTCAATCCTTTAACCAAGTTAGAAAAAAAGGATTCCAGGAAATCAACCTTCTTTTAACCAAGTTTGTAAACAAATATGTGATCAAGAACACATACCTTCTGCACAAATATCTGAAGTAGAAATAAATACGGATACTCGAACCTTACGTCCTCCTCCTCTTACCAAGTAATATCTTCCAACTTTTTGTTTTGCAATAGAACCTTAATCGAAGATACATCCTTGATCTACAATCGATGAATCTATCAATCCTAGATCTCAGCCGGAATCTTTTCATAAGACAAAGAATTTGACATACCCAATCCTCCAAAAGGAACAACTGATTAAGGATTATCTATACGCTTTCTTAACATAGAGACATGGAATACCATATGAATTGAGCTTAAACTAAAAGGCAACACCAATTCATATGAAACCTTACCAGCCCTCTTCAAGACCATATAAGGACCAACATATAAGGAACTAAGCTTACCCTTTTTTCAAAAACACCATTACTTCCTTCATTGGAGATAACTTTTAGAACACCCCATCCCCAAGCACAAACTCCAAGCCCCTATGACTGACATCCACATAGGAATTTTGGTAATTTTGGGAAGCCTTAAGCCTCTTCTGAATCACCTTTACCTTTTTCATAGCCTGATAAACAAAATTGGAGCCAAACATATCTGTCTCACCTAGTTTAAACCACTCTATTAGAGATCTATAGCTCCTACCATACAATGCCTCAATAGGGGACATCCTAATGCAAGAATGATAACTATTATTCTAAGCATACTTTATGATAAGTAAATGCTTAAACCAATTACCACCATAATCAATCACATATGCAAGAAACATATCTTCTAATATCTAAATAATTGTTTCTACTTACCCATCCATCTACAGGTGAAAAGCAGTTCTCATACTAACCTTAGTACCTAACCCCTTCTAAAATGACCGCTAAAAGTGTGATGAAAATTATGTACCACAATCAGAGATAACCGAATATGGTACCCTATGTAGCTTCACAATCTCATGATGATATAACCTAGCATAATCCTCTACCATAAAAGTTAGTCCTCACTGGCAAAAACTGAGCCGAATTTGTATCTTATCCATAATGACACAAACAATATCAAATTAGTTTCGAGACTAAGGAAGATCGGTAACGAAATCAATATTGATCACCTCCTATTTCATTTAAGCTATTTAATTTCCTGGTAAAATCCTCCAAGCCTCATGTGCTCAACTTTCCCTAGTTGACATACTACACACTTGACCACAAAATCAGCCATATCTTTTTTCATATCATGCCACCAATACATCTTCTTGAGATCATGCTACATTTTTATCCAACCGAGATGAACAACATAGCAATGTTCATGTGATTCAGCTAATTCCCTTTCTAGAAAACCATTGATATTAGGAACACATACCTCACTTGGTATCAGTACCATCACCACTTATCTCAAATAACTTTACCTTTTGCCCACCTACATTACCCTTGATTTTAGTCAAGATAGAATATCACATTTGTTTATACTTGATCTCTAAACCAAGTGAGGATCGAACCACTTCCTATACTAACACAAAACCTTTCTTAAAGTTCAATAAATGAACTCCAAGATTTGCCAAGAAATGAATATCCATCACTAACTCCCACCACTTTTTATCCATATAAGCTAAACTCCCAATAGACAACTTTCAAAGAGCATCAAAAACCATATTAGCCTTACCTTGATGGTAGTGTATACTAATTTCATAATCCTTGAGGCTTGATATTAAGCTCTTTCTGAGTGAACACATACTGTAGACTCTTAAGATCAGAAAAGATATCCACATTAACTCCATACAAATAGTGCTGCTAGATTTTTATTACAAACACCACCTCTAAAAGCTCCAAATAATTAGTAGGATAGTTACTCTCATGCACCATCAACTTCCTAGAAGCATAGACAATCACCTCACCATGCTACATAAGAACGCAACCAAGTCCCACCCGGGACACATCACAGCAAACTACAAATCACTCTTTGCCTTTTGGCAAAGTCAAAACTAGAGTTAAAGTTATCTTATACTTTAGCTTCTCCAAACTACCTCTACAAGCAACCAACCATAATAACTTTAGTTTTTTCTAAGTCCACTTAGTCAAAGGGGCAACAATAGTTGAAAAATTTCTACAAACCTCCTATAGTACCTAGCCATACTCAAAAAGCTTCAAATATTGGTTGGAGACATGGGTCGTCGCCACCTCTTAACCACCTCAACATTTTATGCATCCACCATGATACCTTTAGAAGAAACTATATAACTTGGAAAAGTGATACTTTTTTTTTACCAAAATTTAGATTTAGATAATTTTTCATACAACTGCTACTCTTTCAAGGTCTGCAACACCTCATGGAGGTGATTGACAAGATACACCTCATAGCTAGAATACACTAAAATGTCATCAATGAATACAAGGGCAAAAAGATCTAGAATCTAAAACCCCCAACATATATTTCAAAACCAAATCAATACCATAATATTACTATATAAACCATTTATTACAATATTATTTTAGTTGAACTAACAATGAGGGATGATTAATATGCCTTAGACACTAAGACATTCAGAGATAAACCACTTCTGATAGCCTTAATTGTTTACCTTGAATAAACCCTAGCCTTTTATTGAACCATGAGCTTGAGAGAGATTTGAAAGAATTTTGTTAGTGTTTGGTTGAAAATAATAGGTTAAGAAAACCTCCAAAGGTGTTTTATGTTGTGGGGTCAAAAGGAGTTATGAGAAGAAATGTCCAAATTACACCCAACTGAAACTGGAAAAATTCCCCAGGTGGGTATGATTGGACCCTTCAACTCATACCCACATCATATGAGTGGTACTTTTAAATTTTATCTAGGAAAAAAAGTTGGACATCATATTCTATCCAACATACAACATCCTTTCCTAACTCTTATCATCACCATATGACTAGTACCCCTATGTCGAACATTAGGCAGGACACCAAAGGCTAAATACTAGATAATATACGATTTAGACCCCACTGATAATCATATCTACATATAAATCATATGGATTCTTCTCTTGATATTTAAATTCATATTTATTAATTTTTTTTATAGAGGCCCTAGTTATACTATTATTAGTTTTCCTTCTTAGGTAGCATCCTCTTAAGGTTAGATTGGTTCCTTAAGGTTACTATCTCTGAGTTTAGTCCTATATTTGTGTGTGTATATATACATATATATATATATGTATATATATATAGTGTATTATCATATATCTCTCTCTTTTTTATTTATTATCATCGTATATGTATCCTTTGGCCTTGTATTAATATTATATATATCTTACCTTTTCTATCTATTTGTATATTTGTCTAGTGATATATAGTATGTTACTTTAGCTCTTGAATACAATTATAATAAGTTAGTTTACCCTTATTTATCCATTAGCATAATTATGTCAGTTTCTTGTGTAGTTACTTATAGTTAATATTCCTATTTTACATGTAATTTATGCTTGCATTATATTTGGAGTTTAGTTAGTAATACCTATTAAGTACCCTCTTTTTTGTACTCATACAACACTTTTATAGCCTGTAGATGATATTATGAGTTCATACTATTGATATGTGCATCACGTAGAGCTACTATTGATTAGAGATTTGGGGTAAGCTCCTGACATTTGAAGTATTCATACTCTCACTTGTATTGATTAGAATTATGTCTATTTTGTATTTCAAATATGGTTTGTACATATATATTTATTCTGTATTATCCTTTGTACTCTAATTGTATTTGAAGCTCTTGTGATGACTTCATTAGGTGTTGGTATTCTTTATTAGTCTCTTTAATTTTTTATTTTTTGATGTTTCTTTTGGTTCTCTTGATAGTTCGTTACTAGATATTCCATATTATGTTTTTCTTACCTTCTAGTAGGTTATAGTAGGTGCAGTCATAACTAAGAAATTAGGTCATGACAAATTTGTCTAAGAGCCTAGGTTTACCATTGCATTGTATAGAAGCAGAGTGTGTAGTAGAGTCATCAAATTGCCATGGATATGTCGATATCCTATTTCGGGAGGTTATAGGGCATTCATAAGAAATTCTTTTCTTGACTCCTTGTCACGTGTCCATATTTGTGTGAACTTCTAGTACTTTCTTTGACTCTATTCTTTCCCAAATTGATAAGATAATGTTATCAATAGATATGGACAAGAATATTACATATGTTTCTCAAGTTTCAGTTTAACTTTGGTCTAGAGAGTTAGATATTGATATCATGGATCTTTAGCATCATCTAGAGGTTGTGGTCACTACCCAGTCTTTGATAGAGTTTGAGATCGGCTCAACCTTTTAGGATATCATGTTTGGGATTTAGAGCCTTTTCATGGATACTTCACAACTAAAGATAATGTATGGTACTTTGTGGTTGATATTGTAGAGTTGGGTTTGTTTATGTCTAGAAGTGTTCTCAATTAGATTTAGAGTATAAGATTAGGTTTATTTATTGGCCTGACATATTCCTATACTATATCTTTCAGAGATTGATATAGTGCATCGACTTGTCAAAGGATTGAATTTACCACTTTGCTTGGCATTAGAACATCTAATAGTAGCTAGGTTTTCTTTCTTTGGGTTGTTGATTATGTACGAACTGCAGAGATGGCATATATTAAGAGATATGTAGGTTGTGATAAGTGGCTATGTAACTTGTATAGTGTTATTAGTATTTCATTTGGCAGTAAGGATTCTCCCAATAGAGGTTGGCATCACTTACAACCTATTAATTCTATTTTGATAGTATCTTAAGCTATAGGTAGGTGATAGATCATTCATGGTGATCATAGTGGGTTAGGATTAGGTCAGATATCACTGAGTATTTGATTTATGACTTTAGGTCATGGAGGCTATTTTATATCAGTAGGTACTATATATCAGAGAGTTCTAGGAGTATGCTTGGATTATAGTGAGGTTGGTCATTAGTCTAGGGAATACCCCAGACATAAATTGATTTTCCAAATAGGGTCAACACATGTTCCTCACTACCCAAGAGCTTCTAAGGTATGTTATGATTGCATGAAGGATGATCACTTTAGTAGAGAGTGTCCCAGACATTAATTGGTCCGCTATTTGGGGATGATTTATATTTCTCATTGGGTTAGTGCTTTGAAGGTGTTTTATAATTTCATAGATACCACTCACTGGTCCATAGAGTGTCGTCGACATAGGATTATTGGTCATTCAAAACATCAAAATCAATCACATTTTTATGGAACCTTTAGTTAGAGATAGTGCACTTAGTACCTCAGTTGGTCATTTAGGTGCTTAGTCTGGGTTTAGACATATTCAAATTAATATTACTTTAGGTACATCAGTACTGTGACTTAGGATCTATTAATATAGGTGAAATTTGATGAACTATCATTTGATTATCTATTTGGATTTGTGTTAGGGTTTTCATACCCATAGGTGATTATATGCTTTGATATCACTACACTAATTATTGTATGTCCTTATATGGAATTATGCATATATGAACTCCATCATAGATGATTTGTTTTAGTAGTAGATCCCTTTGGTATTTTCCCTTAGGTTTAACAATTTGGTTAAAGTCTTTTTCCTTTGGCGTTATGGCCTTGTTATGACCTTAGAGTAGTATAGGTTATATTTTCCATTTTTGGTGCCTCCTACACATTAAGTTGTTGTTGTTATTATTATAAATTTTCTGATAATTGATTCTTACTTGATAGACAGCTATACTAATAATAACTACTTAGAATCCCCTTTCTTCTAATTCTCTTTTGTTGGATTAGATAGCTAAGACAATTGGTTCGATCACTCTTTTTCAGTAAGGGGGTTGGTTGTTTCCCTTTTGCAGGAAATATTAGATTGATTTTTGACTAGATTGTGCTAGTGAATGTAGGTTTAGACTTCTATGTCCTTGTTGTGGTTCTAGAGTTGGCAATTTGTTTCTATTGCCTATTTCTGATGTTGAAAAATCTAAAGATTGCGTTTTATTCTTTTAGGTTTGTTTTTAGGTGATAGTCTTGGTTTTTGTATTGGTTTTAAGTTTGATACTCTATTCTATCTATGATGTGGTCCATGATTCAATTGAGTCGACCATGATTTGCTTAGGTGACTTCATGAATTTCTATTTTTGGTAGTTAATCTACCGGATATGACTTAGTGGAATGTTTAATCTTCATGATATGTGATTGTACACTAATTTTCAGTAACAAAAGTAGGTGTCTTTGGGTGTACGCATTTATTCCCATAGATGGAGTATTAGTTTTACAACATTTAGGCTAAAGTTGTATTTTTTCTAAGTTGCTCAAGTTTTGGCTACCATTTGTAGTTTTTGTAGCTTTGTAGGGTTATAGTTTATGTCAAGTTGTGTTATTCCTTCAGTGGGTGTGGATTTAATAGTTCATGTTTTTATCCTATGGTTTACCCTCAATTGTGGTTATATTTCTTGACAATATTTTAGTTTATTCTTTTGTGAGAATTGTTAGGATATGCCTAATTTCTAATGGTGAAGTTAATTATGGGTGTTTGGTCATATTTCATACTTGTTGTCTCAACTTCTGGATTTGGCCTCTTTTGAATGATGGCTTAAATGTTATGGTACATTTTGGCATTACATTTTTTATTCATCAATAGGATTGATTCAGATAGTTGAGATCAAGTAGTTTACCTATGATGCTAACATTATAGCTATGGATTGGCATAACTTGATTGGCCCATTTCTAAATTTGTTTTAGTAGGGGATTTAATTATAGGCTATATAAGCCTACTCATTAACTATCTTGAACACCTAGACTATGAACTATTGAAGAATTTCTTCATTTAATTTCACTTGGGTGGGTACGACTAGGGGCAAGAGTCATATACCTTGGATAAGAGTCGTCTCCTTCTCCCATTTCCTAATTTTATCCTAGGAAATATGGTAAGGGTTATTCACCATCATAAGTACGAGGGATCTTTCTCCTAATCGTAACTAAGTGTACGAGTTGTACACAACCCAACACATAGAGTGAGATCTTGACTTAGAGTGGACTATTTTTGGTACGGGTGAAGTGTATGAGTGAGGGAATTAGTCATAACCTTTTGATACAACTCAATGTTGGGAAGACATAACCTACAAGTATGGATGACCTAAGAAAATCCTAGGTTATGAGTTAGGGTACAACTCGTACCCTAAGGTACGATTGACACAAGTGGATCATACCTAATATTGTGGACAATTTTCATGTTTTAGTTGAGGACCTTATGGTCATTTCCCTCACCCGAAACCCTAATTCCTTTCACTATATAAGTGTATACCTCCTAAAACACATTTTGAATTGATCAAAACATCTTTTAGTTTGGCTATTATTGGGGGCTTGACCAGACATAAATATTTCTAAACATCAATTTTTATAAAGGTATTGTGGATGGCTATGGACTAAGGTATATAGAATATATTGAAAAATCTAATGATTGGTTTAAACATGTTTAAGTTATGACTATTGGACTTATTTCCGCTATCTTATTATATGGTTGTAATTTATTTGATCCTTGTGATTTATATTGATGATTAGGTTGGGTTTTTGGGGCGACCTTTGGTTCATGTGGTCTTAAGGTTCCTATAGGACATGGCCTAGATTGGGGTCATATCACTATAAACTCATCTTTCCTTGATTCAAATGGATTATGTTGATTGATGTTCGGAGCATAGTCCATTCGCTTATGGTGGGGTTTTTACTATTTTTTTCCTTGGTTCTTAGTTTTCATCTGAATTTTGGATTGTCGGCTAAGCAGGAAAAGTGCGCTCAAATTGTACACATTATGGCTTAATCTTGGGTTGGTGGAACATTTTTCAATGGATTGTGCTTCGAGTTCCTAACTATTAGTTTTAAGAGTCATTTGGACTAGCTTTAGCTTTGGCGAGAGATCATTAGGTTTGATTATCTCCATTTGTGTTCTTAGGTAGTACCGATGGGCATATTCTCATGATTTCTATTATTAATTATTAATGGATCATCTTTAGTTATTTAAGGTAAATATGATGTGATTAGCAGGACTTAGACAATATACATGATTCCAGTAGATAACAGGTTTGGAATGATGACGGAATGTTTGATTTGGAATTTGGAGTTGGTTGCAAGGTTTATGCCTTTAATTGTCTTTATCATGGTCAAGTTTTATTTTTGTAATTTTTTAGGTATGATATCAGTATATTGTGGTTTGGGTTTGCATGATTCAATCATGTTCGGCATAGTTGGAGGTCAGTTGGTTGTTGAGGATATGTTTTGGGATATTTGGAAAGTGAAGTAACAAAGTTGGTGAAAAAATTATATTTTTGATCAAATCCCTTGAAAGTGTTGGTTTGCCTTATACTTAGGAAAAACTAATGTCTCAACTTCTTGTGTAGTAGCTTAAGCAGCTTGGGGTCGCTTAATCAATTGTCACTTTACCAACCTTTTTCTACATTAGTGTCTTTGGCTTCCTAATGGGGGGTCGCTTTAGAAAACCCTATTTTCTTAAGTAGACATTTCTTTAGCAATTAGAGTGTAGTTTAATTGATCCCAACTTCTCTTGACCCATCTCTTTAGCGGTCAAATGTCGTTTAAGTGGTTGTTGCTTAAACGACCCAGTGGCCGCTTAGGCAGACATTATAGGTATTATGTTCTCTCTTTCATCCAATTTTTGTTATTATTCATATCTGTTTTCCTATATTTTTTAGAGCTTAGAGTGTGGAAATGTGTGGGGAATCATCCATTGAAGCAACGATAATCTAGTTAAACACTCACTTTTGGGCCTAGATTTTAATATTGCAATAAGGGTATCATTTTAATCCTACTGACAAGTAGATTATTATTTTGGTAGTGTGGCAATATTTTGGAATCATGGATAGAAGATGAGTGATTCATTGATGATTCAAGTTTTGTGGTTTAGTAACGAGGTAGGATTTGGTCTAATTATTTATGAGATTTTAGGTGGTATAGAGTTTATGCTAGGCAAGGATTGTAGGATTGGTTGATAATTAGTATATTATGACTTATCATAATTAGGGGATTTAGAATAGAAATGTAATCCAAACCGGTCACGATATAAACCAGATCCTAGTAGTGATAAGTATCACAAGTCTACCAAGAATCGAAGACCAACCTCATTAACCTAGCCAATAAGAACATAATACAACTAGCAGCAGAAGAGTTTTGAACATATAATAAGATACAACTGAGTTTATGAACATATAACAAGACAGAGAACTCAACCAAAAAGAGTCTAAGAATCCACAATACCAAATAGACCTATATCCTGTTGTCCACAAAAGTCTCTAAGAAACAAAACATCAACCTAGGTGGAGTCATGCCCCCCGATTATAGGAAAAACATATCGGAATACTCTAAGACATAAGTAAAGAAAAACCCATAAAATGGGGGCATTCCGGAATGAAAGCTCGCCACTTCAAGTTGACTTAGAGACAATCCAGAAATCACCTTGTGACATGTAGTTTTTATGATGAGCAACTACACTACTTGAGACAATGTCCCTGGATGTGAAAGGTACAATACAACTGGCACGTGCCTTCTGCCCAGTTTTGTCACCTTGTGTAACAAACTTGCAGATGCTATTTTATGCTAATTTTTAATGACATGGATAGCTGGTCCAAATAATCTTTTAAGTCCTAATCATCGTCCAACTACAAAAAGAAAGAGATGCCTCTACAATAATTAGTTTTTGCATATTCTAAAGAGTGAAAAGAGACCAAGGAAAACCCCATTTCAATACTGCTCATGTTCTTAGCCTTGTATGTTCTTAAATTGAAATAGTTCTTGAGTGACAAATGATTTGTAATTGAACTACTCATCTTATAAGAGTAATGTTTTCTTTTTGAAAGAGTTGCTTAGGTAGAGTTAGCTAAGCTTATGGATAGTAAGAATTAACCAATTTTGAAGGGAAACTTGGAAGAGGTATAAAGGTGTGCTTGCAATATAAGTGTTAAAAGTAGGTGGAATATAGAGTTAGGTTCACGATCGAGTTTGTAATTAAGAGGTTGGTTATAGTGAAATATTTTGGTGGTTGTGAGGGAAAGTCATGGTTTTCCACATGTTGGGTTTCCACGTAAAAAATATGTGTTTTTGTTTGTTGTATTGCCTTTACTTTTCCAGCACCTAATAATTGCTTTACTTTTCAAATGCTTGAGAATAACTTTGAGAGACCTGATCCTTCATTGTGTGATGCATCCCCCAAGGGTTCAACAATAGGCATCAGGGCTTGGTCACTCTAAAAGGTTCATACAGAGAGTGTCTTAGTTAGCATGGTTGCTCCACCTAATTTACATGGATGGAAATCTACAACTAGACCACCAAGATTTATTGGACAGTATTATGGGTGGTGGAAAACTAGGATGTTCGACTTCATTATTGTTGATGATATTGAGTTGGTGAACATAATCCTTGATGGTCATCATGTTTCTGTAAAAGAAGTAAAAAAAAGGAGAAGTAACAAAAATGGTTGTAAAAAATAAGAGGGACTTCAATGGTAAAGACAGAATGAAGTTTCAGAAAAATTATAAGGATAAGACACAGCTAGTATGCGGAGTAGATCCTGATGATTACAATAGAATATGAGCCTGTGAAAGTGCTAAAAAGATCTGGGATTGCTTGGGGACTGCTCATGAGGGCTCTACTGATGTGAGGGATTCTAAAGTAGATATGTTGACTAGCCAGTACCAAACCAGCACCATGAAAGAAGGAGAAATAATCCTAGAAATGCATACTAGATTCACCTCAATAGCAAATGAACTATACTGTTTATGAGAGATGATCCTAGTATATAAGCAAGTGAGAAAGTTTCTTTGGATTCTTCCCAAATCTTTGGAAATTAAGATGGATTCTATAATTGAGGCAAGGAACCTCAAAAACCTCACCATGGATAAACTCATTGGTAATCTTTAGACCTACGAGCTCAATAAATAGAAAGAGATGGAGAAGAAGGTGGGAAAGGGGAAAAATCCCTTGCTTTGAAATCTTCTAAATATGATCCAGATATAATAAAGATACAGATGTTTCCTATTTGAAAAATAGGAATGTTAGAGCAATGATGATGAGCAGTTAGTTCCAAAGCAAGGGAAGTAGAAAAAAAAGGGAAAGAGTACTGAGACAGTTGGTGAAAAAGGAAAGATCAGGGACCAGGTCCCTAACAACTCAGGAAAGAAGAAACCAGCTGATTATGTAGGAAAGCAAGATCAAGGAACATAGTGAGATTTTTCCAGTTATTAAGATGAAGTTTAAAAGACTAGTGATATTTCTATGACAACTGTAGAAGATGGTTCAGTTTCTACGATACATTGTTTGCACTAAGGGTAAACATAGAAGATGAAAAACAAAAAAGGAGGTAGCTCTATCCGAATATTAAGGAAAATTTAGATAATTATACTGCTAGGAAGATAAAAGACTTGCAAGTTGTTTGCTAGACTCTGTATATGAACTAACCACTAAGAAGAATGATTTGGAAGAAAAAGTAGAGAATAAAGGGCATGAGCCGATTACTATAACTCTCAAAATTTATAAAATTGAAGATCTATTCACAAAGATGAACTCTAAAAACCTAAGTCTAACTAGGAATCTGGAGAAATTAAAAGGTGTTTATATTAAAGGGAATAAGAAATCCTCCTTGATTTAGATTTATCTTGAAGATAAACTGAAATCTTTACAACAGCACCTTATGGTTGCATTTCATAAGAATGAAGAATTATAATGGTACCTAGTGTGCCTGAAGGAAGAATTGAACGAATTTGTAAAGTGGACTACTTACTCACTAATACTTTATGATATAACCTGTCAAGGAGCTAATGATTATACAGGTATGGGCTACCTAAAAACATTCCAGTTTGGTGAGCCTACAGGGAAGAATGCGCATGATGATAGAAACAAAGGGCACAAACCCCTTGCACACTCACTGTGGAAGAAAGGGACTTTAAAAAGAAGGATGTTAGCACCAAATTAAGGAAAAATTAAGTAATGTTGAGTACATTTAATAGGAAAGTACTCATCATAATGGGTTCGAGTCTCTAAAAGAAGTAAACTAAAACCCATCACTGCCTAGGTTGGCTAAGATAAATTTGATCACTCTATTTCCTACTACTAGTAACTAAGACTCAAGTGGGTTATCAAATCCTGTAAGTGATCATAATTCTAGGATAGAAAAAGGGATTCCAGTCAGGACAAGCTTATCAATTAAAGGTAAAACTATGTTCTCTCTCTCAAGATGCTGCTGATGAAGGTATCATATGATAATTAACACTCCTATCCCAACGAAGAACTCAAAGATAGAAAAAGGGGTTACAAGTCCAAATTAATATAGAAGTAACTCTAGACTTTTGAAGAATGTCAAGCATAAAACCAGGTCCTTAGAACTATTTCCAAAACAATTTGGGATATTATGAAGTAAAGTGAATCTAACAAGCTAGTGATGAGATTGGTCAAAGAAGCCTATCATTCTATAAAATAAATCTTTGTCATCTCAAAAAATTATCTATGTCTAGGAAGTAGGCATCCTTGGTAAACTAGGCACACATTGGTCTGACTTAGTACTAAACCTTTGCTGGTATACACTCAAAAGGGAAAATATTTAAGATAGACAAATATGAAATGTACAGAGTTGAAGATTCGTTCAAACTAGAGAGGGAACTGGTCCTATCTAGAAGGTTAGTATCTTGTATGTTCATATTTTATTTGTTCTATCGTGGAAAAAGACATGTCTTCCTGTCTTTTTATCAGAATAATGTTTTCCTGTTCCAAAAAAAGAATGTTGACTCACTTAAAAATTTGACTTTGATCTTATCCAATTCCCTCAAAAACACTCCTTTGTGCTTATTGTTCTCTTAAATCAAGATAAAACCACTCCTTTTTTTTATAAGAATAAAAAATCTAAATCCCAAAAAGCCCTTCCAAGAAAAAGACCTTCTAATGGCTGAAACTTTCCTATTTTCTTGTTCATCAAGGATTCTAAGCTTAGCATTGTGAAAAATCTATTTCCAAACCCTCCTAAAAATCAAATTTCTTATCCTACTCTTTAAAAGCTCAAATCTTTCATCACTCAAACCTTTAATAAAGAATCATCCCTAAATCTTCTAAACTATTCTGATAATGTTGCGATGGAAAAAACCTGGGTAGCTGAAAATGTCATCTTGTTGTCAAATAGCCCAACAAAGAGCATGGTTGATCAAAGGAAAACTGATATCAATAAAAATACATAAATTTTCTAGAAAAAGTTCTATATGTTTTATTAAGAAGCAACTGACTCTTGAGGGACCTTGTCCCAAGAAGAGGAAAACAGCTAAAATAGAATTTGTGATCACATACATTAGAAAAATGAATGTAGAGAAAAATAAGGGTGTAACCAAGAAAGATAGAAACACGAATGTGTAGAGCTAGTCAACATTTATCTAATGGAGCTCAGCAATAACATAAAGGAACTAAAGCGGAACTTAGCTGACAATGATAAAGAAATCAAGAATCATCGAGAGACAAATCCTATGTGACAATAACTTACTTACAGTTGTGAATATTGAACTAAGGAAAAAGGTTTTAATTCTAAGCAAAGAAATTTTGTGATTGAATGTAGAGATAAGGCATCTTAACAACAACCAATTACTACTCCTTCAAACATTTCCAAGTCACTCACTTGTTAATTCTTCCTAAAATCAATGTCGCTTTTTTCTTTGAACATTTAAATTATGCATTACTTTGTTAATTATTCCATTTATGAATGAATCTTTGTTTTGTGTGTTACAACTTGTTATCTTTTATTGAAAAGTTGTTCTTCAAATTAGTGTTTCTCCTACAACCATATGTTATCTAATCTATGCTTATCTTTACTCATGGTATACTTTTAATCCTTTTCAATAATTCCATAAGGGGAAAATACTAAGTTCATCTAATAGGGATGAGGGAACTATGAAAATTGAGATGCAGATGCAGGACTAGAGAGAGTCATGCAGACATAGGGAAGAAATATGGAAAAATGCAAATGGAAAAATTAATGTTATATAAATATATATGACAGAATTTGAATCCAGGGGGTAGGGTTGCCTTTAAATAGGGAAGAAAGAATGATCTCACAGTTGATAGGACCATGCCCTCTATATAAAACTCTGGTAGCTCCACTGGAATAAGGCAGAAACTTATAGCTATCAAGAAAATGAAGGACTCTAAGGAACCAGGTACCATGAAAACAACATCTGATGATAAATGAGAAAACATCAGTGAGTCCAAAAGAAGGAAAATAAACAAAGAAAAGAATTACATACTTAAAGAAAAAATGATTAGTAAAATGAGAACACAAAATTTGTTTTAAGTAAGAACGTTTGACCAAAAAATTTATAAGAAACCAGGAATTACTAAATTGGTTTAATATGTTAGGTATCAAGAATGGTTACACATTTTTAAGAATACAACCTAATGATTTTTAAGAATGAGGTTAGAGAATTTTATTATACCATGGAATTCTCAAATGATAAGATAAACTTGTCTTCACATGTGCATGGAAAGTTTATCTTTATAAACGAAGAAGTACTAGGAAAAATATTGCATGTACAAGGTATTGGAGTCAGTTTTGTTGTAAAGCAACAACCAACAGCTGAGTTTATGATCAATGCCTTTAAAATAGAAGGAATATCTAGCTCACCTGTGAAAAAAAGTTCCTGAAATATGAGTTTCAACTTGTATTTGAATTCATCAACAAAGTCTTACTGTAGCGATCAGGAAAACGTACAATTGCATCTAGTACTGATTTATTCTTGCTAGAATGCCTAACTAGGTTTAAATTGACCAGTTTCCCTACTCTTATGATTGACCACATAAGAAATGTAATTCTTTTGAAAAATGGGAGACATGGAATGCCCTGTGGGTACTTGCTAAAAAAGGTCATCGAATATTTTAATGTGACTAGAACTAAAGGAACACCTAGAACAACCAAAAGAAATGATCAACCTAACAAATCTTGTAGAGAATGAATTTCACGAAAATAAAATTGGTTCTATTAATCAAGTAAGAACATTGTTAATTGTTCAAGAAAGACTGGGAAAGAAAATATAGGAGTTAGAATTATGTAGGGTGCCAAAAATACTGAGATAGTGCATCTGAGGTCGAAGATTCAAAAGTTGTCATCTAAAAGACCAGTTGCTTTTAATGAACTTGTAATTGATAATATAAAACTCCGAGGTAATGTGGTTGAACTGAGTGGAAAAGTTCATGAACTGAATGCTAAAGTGAAAGATCTCACCAAGCAGTTGTTAGATGCTCACAATGCTGGAAATTTGAGATTGGAGATGTTGCTCAAGTCTTTTTCCCAAAAATCTCCTTCTTCCTAAATCTATTGTCCCTGTCCTTAGGTTTCTCCAGTGTCAGTCTATATATTAATCCTGTATTAGGATTTTGATGGCGCTTATTTGGCTTTCTTATGGCATGATTATACTAGTACTAATCACTGGTTATGAAATAATGAATTCACGCTGTGTTCTTTACTTGTTCCCTTTACATTAAAGATTTATTCATGTTAGTGTTTCCTAGTGGCCATGAGTTAACTAATTTGTACCTATATTTACCTTTGATTTACTGTTAATCCTTTTTGAAGATGTCAAGAGGGAGAATACTGACTTCATATATAAGTACCTAGTAGCATGGTATGGTAGCACAGTGACAATAAGAAAAAATGCTACATAAAATGCAAATGCATAAATTCAAGGTTCATGATGACATGGGAAGAAATGCAAATACACAAATTGAAACAAATTGAAGGTTCATGATGACAGGGAGAAGTATACTAATGCACTAAATGGTAAAGGTGCAGGGGGAAGAATTTCTACAAAATGACAACAATAGACTAGGTCCTTGTGTTGCATGAAAGAGGAAACATGATGATAAAGGGAAGATTCATCCTTAGATGGTAATCATTTTGTTCCCACATTGTGTGATACATCCCCAAAGGGTTCAACACACCTTCCACAACATAAGGAAACAAAAGTGTCCGCAGACCCTTTATGGTTGAGCGCTAGCATGTAACTCAAGGAAGGGATGAAATAATGCCAAGTCCAAAACCACAGTAAAATCACATGCATACAGTGTACATACATACAAATATAAATATGTATATATATATATATATACACACACATTAGAATAGAGAAATAAGGTTTAGCATGAGATTTAAAACATTAACCTAGACTATGTAGATCCAACCACAATCTATACCCATAGGCTATATTGGTCCAGATCTCACCCTGTTAAAATGGTCCTGATGTGTGTTAGCCACATGAACTGGGGTATCAAAGAAAGACCAAAAAATTCCACAACCCTAGATGATTCTAGGATAAAAATATAAAAAGTGTTTCATAAAAACATGGTCATCAAAAACATCCCTCACATTAGAAAATGTGGGTTTCCAGTATCAATCCCTCCGTACCTCCACCTTCTCGACTTAGGTACACAACCCCTTTTAAGCCCTATTAAAATAGTTTACACATTGAAATTAACTAACCAAGAATCATTCATCACGACATATACCATTGGTATCGTCATAAAAATTATTCTTACAAGATAATATCATTATTCCATTTCAATTATTCATGACGTTGGAGAAATTCCACAACCCCCGTAATTTATCAAGTAAGTTTGGAAAAATTCCTCAACCCCCATGAACTGAGATTTATCAAGTCAATCTGGTGAAATGCCTCGAACCCCATAAAATGATATTTAACTCAAAACATGGCTAACAAGGCCTTCTAAAACTATTTGGTCTATTTAGTCATTCATACAATGCAATAGTTTAAGAAAGTACGACAAACCATATTTTGAAGCTAATTGTGCAAGTGGGTTAAGGTTACACAATTTTCATAGACAATTCCAATTAAAATTAATCAATTTTGTGTTATGCCACAACCCCATCCCATATCACCATACCCATCTATTCAAAAACTATAAATTCAAAACATGAATGATTGATAAAACCATGGAAAAAGCAATTCCATCAATAATATTCAAAGACCCTCAACCCAATTTCCAAAATAATCTATTAATAGCATAAATAATAGTTCTCAACATATTCTTTTAGAAAAACTTGTTTAGTGGAAGAGACTCATGACTGAAAATATTGAGAATTATAGAGGTAAATCACCAATTAGTGCTCTAGAAGCCAAATCCTTAGAAACCCTAATTGTTCTTTCCTTAGGTATTTGATAGAGATAAGAGGTGTATTTTAGATATGTTGGGATGATAATTAGATAATAAATATATTTTATGGTCGTGGTTTTTGACTTGAAATGACAGGAATTGTCAAAAGTGCCCCCAATAAAACACATGAAAGTTGTCATGAGTCATTATGGTCACATCACGACTCATGATGATTGGATACCATCCATTGCCTGGACACATAGTTTGGTCTGTGGTTCAAGGAAGCCTTACTTTTAGGGTAACGAGTCATACCCTATGACTCATAAGGTCCAAGTCATCATCATAGCAGAAATAATAGACCATCATACTAGCGAGACCACGAGTCTAACCTTAAGACTCATAATATCTCTACACGAATTGCGAGGTCCATGGAATACTCAATATTAAAACATTGGAAAACTTTTTTTAAGGCTATAATTGGGACGATATGACTCATAATAAGCCTTCACAACTTATTAGTTTACTTATTACCTAGGAAGTAAGCATAAAAGTCAATAAATTTTTAGAGGCCATAAATCTAGGGTGTTCATTACTGCCCCCCCCCAAGATCATTCATCCCCTAATGAGGAGTCAATGTATCCATTAGCACAAAAGTAAGACAGGAATTCAATCACAAAACCTTTATAAATGTAAGAAAAAGAGTAGGAAAATAATAACGCATAACTTACACATCAATTTAAGTGTAAGAAGATTATCGTCTATATATTTAATAAACTTTGGAGTCAGGGTCAAATACATGAGGAACAATGTGAGTACCAATCAAGTTAGTTAAAACTAATACATACAAGTTAAATTCAAACCAGTAGCAAAAAGAGATTAAAATAGGGGAGATATGAATGACCCTTCAGGTCATTTTCTGTGTTCATGCTTATTTTCGCTGATAGAAATTCTCCATAGCCACCCTAAGTCATTAATGACTTACCAGAATCTATAGATCAGTTACTTGGCAGTTCATTTGGGTCCTTGAACCACTTTCTCATTTGGTTCCTTGAACCATTTCCTCGAGATGCATCCAGAATTGCTAATGAAAACCATGATAAAATAACCTCATATGCAAAATATGACTTAGCCAAAGCGTCTAGAACATCAAAAACTATACGGTCACATATTTTGTTTATTTGAAATAGATAATGGATGTATCTCGAGGCATTGGCTTAAGTTTGGAACCAAGTTCCAAGCTCTAACCATGCCTATTGGTTACTGAGGTGTCACGACTGTGATGGCTATGGCATGACCGTAGTGCCATAATCGCGGCTAGGTGGATGGCACAACCGCGAGGCCTGATGGCTGGGTAATCCTATTTTAAGGTTATTTTCCCTAAAATATTTGCTATTTTGTACCTCCCTCTTAACCTACAAACCTCAATAGAGTGTGAAATATTATAAGTATGTTTTGTGGGTTGAATTGGAGGTTAACCAACTTGTGAAATTGAATCTTGCTACAATAGAAGGTAAAATGTCTTTTAGTTTTGTATTGATTTTATGATTCCTTGACTCAAAACCCCTAAATCATTGAGTTTCAAATATAGCCAAAAATTGGGTTTATTAATGCAAATTCCTTGAGGGTTATAACTCCCTAAAGGTATTTAAACAATTGTTGGTCTTAGAAACTCATTTCTAAAGGTGAAAATCACTTGGGGGTTTGGTGGCCTTTTGAACCATGGTATAATGGTACCATAGTGGGTATTGTAATTCTTGTTGTAGTGGTTATATTATATTGTTGATAGCTTTGCTCCTAGAAAAAAAGGCATAAACAAAATGAAAGAAAAATCTTGTTGACTCGCGAGTTGGTTGGACTCAAGGTATGTTAGGCTCACAAATAGTTAGATTGAGCTTAATTGTAGCATAATTGTTGATATATTGTTAGATTGTGTGAGTTTTAGACAATAAATGGTCAAATAGTGATAATTGGGATTAGTTGGTTCTTATAGGTTATTGAACTTGCAAAGTGTGATGCTTGACCCTTATCATAGAACCTCTAAGACACTACTCATAGTCTCATGGATAGTATGATAATACTCTAGTTGCTCAAATAAAATACAATGAAGTCACTTCCTAACCTTAGGAGTACGTTAACCTTGATAGTGCTTAGAGAGGAAATGACCTTGGTGTTGGGTTGACTTAGGAAGTATACTTTAAGAAGATCTCACTGGTAGGCTTAGTAAGGATTGATACACCTTTATGATATAATTTATATAACATAGCCTAATCTAGGTAGACGTTAGACTTGTAATAGTGGACATAGGAATTCTTGGAATTTAGGAGTGCGATTTGACCCACGTTAATCTAGAACTATTATATCCCTTAGATACCTAGATACTAAATGAATGTCTAAATTACATTGTTGAGATTATTTATGGTTAAACCTTAGTTGTTTGGTTATACATGTGGATAATGGTTGGTTAGTATGTATACTTGATTAATTATCTATGGGTCATGATATGGATAGCCTTGGGAAAGTAATGATTGTATATATCATATGGATACTCATGCTTATGCTTATACTCATGTTATGTGGTAATGGTTAATATCAAAATAGGATGATACATGTTTTCTTACATCCTTATAGCTCTTTTATTGTGAGGTTTTATTTGCTTATTGATTTTTATGTACGTGTATGTTTGTAATTGCCTTGATAAATGTGAAATAGCATGATGATGCCAGGTGAATCCAGAAGGTATATTGATGTGATGATAATACCCGGTGAGTTTGAAAGAGGTAATAATATATGATATTGCCCAGTGAATTTGAGGGATATGTTGATTTTATGATATTGCCTGGTAAATCTGAAGGACATATTGATGTGAGGTTGAAACTCGGTAAATCCAAAATTTGTGATAATGTTATAATGATACCCGGTGAATCTAGAGGATATTTTGATGTTATGATTAATACCCGATAAATCTGGAGGATATGTTTTTGTTATGTTGTTACCCGATGAATTCAGAAGAGGTAAAAATGTTATGATACTGTGTGGGGCAAATTTACATTAATGCATTGATATTTTTGTGATTGGGACGTGTGGGTATAAACCATTTATGTACATAGGACATGATGTCTCCTTTGCTAAATGGTTATTCATTCCTTGTCCTTATTCACTCTATGAGTGGTGTGACCCTTGTGGACCCTGATTGGTTACTAGAAGTAACGTATGCCTATTAATGGGTTAAGGCTAATTGGTATATGATGAAACCTTGTGTATAACCAAAGGCTTACCTAGCAAATCTATTCGACTTGGAAAAATGGTTATGTTATGGAATTTTGCCTAGTGAAGTGGCTCATGTGATGAATCGTCTTTTCTAATAAATAACTATGACTTTAATACTAGTAGTGAACTATTTGGTGGACCTTACTTGCTTAAAATATGTGAACTAGTCCTTAAGGTTATAACATGCCTAATGATAATAGGCTTGGTATTGCATGATGAATAACTAGGTTGACTTCTAATATGTAATATTCTGGTAGCTTTGTTGATGACTTCTATAATAAGAGTGCTAACTAGAAAATAGCCTTGTGATAGAAGAATAATTGATAGTAGTGGTAACTTCTTCCTTTTCTCTATTTGATAGCTAATAACTATAAGACTTATAACTTACTGGCAAATAGGACGATAAGTAATTATATGATTATGCTATAACAATATTGGTTTTGTTATGATTAAATTATGGTATGGATAATTATTGCATACCTTGGTATAAGACATGGCAAGATTGTGCTACCCGGGGCTCCGATTAATGTTTGAGTAGTTGTACTTTGATGTATTATTGGTTGAACTTTGGTGTACTCTCGAGTGGTATGGGACATTGTTATGAGTTCCTGTATTGTATTCCTTAGTGTACTCTCTGGTGGTATGGGATGCTGTGACAAGTTCGTTGTTGTGTTCTTTTTTATGTACTTCCTCGCGGTATAGGACATCATGGAAAGTTCTTATTCTTTGTGTTCAAAAGATGGTTGGTGATGATTATGGTAGGCAAATGCTTTTTATTGTAAATGTGACTTTACACTTCAAAAATGATACTCACTTGTTATGGTGACTATAGAGTATATTTATATAGCATGTCGTATGTTTCCTTAGTAGTATAGATATTATTACAGTGATATTAAAGGAGATTCAGGTTCGATCTAGTACCTTGAACTTATGTTATTGTCTTACTTTCTATCATCTTTATATTACAATTTAGCTCAGTTGACCGATGATGCCCATTGAGTACCCGTGATTTGGTAATCATACTATACTTTTGTACCTTTTTGGTGCAGAGGTTCTAGTTGCCTTCATTGAGCTAGCTGTGTTGTGTTGACTATTTGGAGACAGGTTGAGCTCTTGGAGTTCAAGTTGCCCTCTTCCCCCTCAATATTTGTTTGTATTTTGCTTTCGAGAGAAATGTATGAGACTATCTAAGATAGTTTAGACTTTGACATTGTAAATTCCTATTGTAAAGTTTAGAAGCTTTTGTATTAATACTATCAGGTCATGGGATTTGTGGTTGAATATCGATTGTATTTAGTTGTGCAACTTTGTTGATTATAAATCGTTTCCTTACATAGGGTCTATTTTTTATGTTCCTACCAAAGTAACCCATTGCATTAGCTCAGGGTTACAAATCGGCTTACCTACCTGTGGTATATGGTAGATGCCATCATGACTTATAAATTGGGTCATGACCAGATAGGAGTCTACACCAATGTTTCTTTTTGGGGTTTTCTAGTATAAATTTTGGGCTACGAATAATTAAGAGTTTTTAAACAATTAAGCACATATCTTAGGATTATGTATTACTAAGGGAAGTGACATGTGGATGCTAATAATCATCTTGTTTTTCTTAGATCAAGTATTGGTAAGTTTTGTTATATGTTTTGATGCTAGTCTTTCAACAAAACATTAAACTTTCACCCATTGATTCTTTTGAATACCTAATAGGTGTGTTCAATAATTGGTAACCAAACCTCAATTTAGGCATCCCTACTTCTAGGATAATAACCATGGTATAGTCAACTTCACAACCACCCTTATGCATAAGATAGTGATATATTAGAAAACTACACACATAATTTTCTACCATTGCTTTGGTCTCCACATCCCTCTTTCAAGGATGATATGGATTCCTAAATTTCACAGAAAACCTTTCTTTTGAAGATAACTATGAACTTTATAGAGTTTGGATTTTTCACCAATCAAACCAATATGAGTATTTGGGGCTTTCACCCACAAATCAAAACCAAAATGTGTCAAGCAATAATTAAACCCGTTAACATGAACAACCATATAAAAGCTAGCAGTAACAAACCACATACACTTTAGTCTTTATTAACACATAACCCTAATAGGAAGATCTAGCTACACATAAGTTAAATAAGCAAAGATATACCCATAATCTCCATTGAAATAATTTATTGAAGTTTAAGTGAATTATACTTCAAACATTGGACTCCCACAAATCTCAAATTCAAGTGAGCTATTTCTCTACTTAGAGGTTAGTCCAATGCATTCTTCACCCAAAATTTATACAACATTGTCTTCTCCAAGAATTGAGGCTATAAAATCAAAAACCAAAACCTAACTATCCAGGAAGATGGAATATTGTTATGAATGACTTAGGGTTTGATTACTTTTTCCAAAAAATTGGGATCAACCACGTGCATTTCCATATTTTCCCGTAGGCTGCATTCTTCCACTTGGCTGTGATCGTGCGGGTCTGGCCGGGACTATAGCTATGCAACAGCATTTATTATCTACGCCCGTGGTTGCTTGACTTCTTCTTGACTGCCATGACCACAGTCACCAGGACACGATCGTAATGACTGAGGCCAATTCCTGCTCAAGTCTTCAACAGCTCTTTCTTGCTCCCTTTTGATCAGTTTCAGCTCTAATCAACATCTTTTGATCTTATCAACTTTATACCTGCAAAGTGTGGATATTAGTACTTTTAATCACTCCTTTGTCTTTTTTATTCATTCAAAAATGGTAATGTGCAAGAATTATGAGTGCAAATGAGTGGTAAAGTCACCAGTCATCAACACCCACGACTTGAAGCTTTTTCTTGTCCTCAAGCAACACTACCTCTTACCATGAGACATAATTATTTAGGCTGAAACTTCATGCATTAAAGATCACAATTACTTCAACCTTAATAACTACAACAACTAGCTTATTGCACATGGGCAAAGATATTTTTCACTACTCCCCTAATCATGAGATGCATTATCAAAGGATACCCAAGACTTCAAAGAGAAATCAAGCAACAACAACTAATGCTTTAGAAGTGACTCACTTTTTGACCAAAACTAAGTTATTCTCCATTTTCCTCATCACTCAGAAGGTGACCAAATCACCAACTTTAACTTGTTTCACATGCCAATCTCATAAGAAAGAGAATTCCACACAGTAGGCTACATAATACGCAACAACGAATTTTAAGTGCAAAAACTCTCTCCCTCACAAAAGAAATCTTTATGCAACAAATATAATACCATACGCTTGTCCTATTTTCAATCACCACTACAAACAAAGAAAATGATTGAAGATCTCAAATGACTTGCTAAGCTTGTAACGATGATTCGGATTAGGGTAGGATGCCATTTGGGAACAATATGGCTAAACCCTTCCTTGAAGATCTACTTCACACTTTTCATTCCTCCTTTTTTAATATGGGCCACTCTTCTTTGTTTTTTCTTATTTTTTATGCCTACTTTTTGCCTTATTTGTTCACCCATTTTCTTCCATTATGTTTTCTTGTGCTCTAGTGCAATTAATTTTTTTTTTCGGATCCTCTTTTTTTCTATTCATTTACATTCAATGCTAAGGAACAATAGGCATTTCATTTACAACTTCATGGCCCCAAACTTACTTCCATCAATCTTTACCACCTCAAAATTAGCCTTTTATCCTCAAATTTAATTTTTAAGTTCAAGGAGGGAATGGTTCAAAAGAGGGATAAAAGAATGGTTCATAGTTTGTAATGAGTTTAGCAAAGAAAGGTCCAAAGAGTCAAAGTGGGTGACTAGGGATTATATTCATGAACAGGTAGGCTTTTTAGGCTAGAATGGGTTTCCAATGCCAAAAGATGGCCTAATATCATTTATCCAACCAATTACGATCGATATTAGCTTTGAAATACTAACGGGGTAAGTTTTGGATAACAGAAGAATACAAAATATGAATTCAAATACCTCACCAATTATGGCATGAAATATTCGCCAAGGGTGCTCAAATGTCCCTTCCTCTAGAGGCAAATTTGGAATCTCCATTTCTATTCACATGTCAAGACTTTATGGAGCCACAAAAAGAAAAAGTTTTATTATAAAATTGCTCACGTCTATGCCCTTGATTTTTGCAAAATTTTTAACGGAGGGCATTTTTTTTTGCATTAGCAAACCTTTAATTTTCTAAATCATGGAAAAAACTAAAGCCTTAGCCTCATGTTTTTGCTCAAAATGGGAAAACCAACCATAAGGCTTCTCATACATCGCTAATGGTTTACAATGTGATCCCAAATTTACAATGTACGAATGCCACAAGTACTAAGACTACCCTTGCATTCATGATATTTATGTTAAAGGTACTCATACTTCACCTGCATCTATGTCACAAAATCCAAACACAATGCTTTACCCTTAATAATGTCATCACTCAATCTATCAGAGGGCAAAGTTAGTCAAGCATCACCAAAACCAAAATAAAATTAAATTAAAAGAATCACTAAAACTAAAAACCACACGATAATCTGTAAAAGGTGGGCAACATCAGAGTGCCCAAAAATGTAGCATCCCCAAAAATACAAAATAATAACCTAGATGCCATCCCCAAACAATATAAAAAGAAATATCCAGCAACACATCTATAAAATAATACAAATTCGGGGGCACCCCCAAGTAACAAGAATGCAGTGTCCTCACTACATATGTAATAAATCAAGAGTAAGAGGTGTCTCCCTGAATCTACATCAAGAGTTGCTCTCTCCCGCTGACTCTACACCATCAGCATCAGCATTATCGACATCATCAGTAGACCAATATGTAGAGGCCATGACTTTTCTTACCAACCTCAATGAAGGTAGTCGATGATTGGACTTGAGCTACTAAAATATGCTCTTTACCCCCTTCAGAAGTTTCTTGAATAACTTATCTCTTTTTATCTCTTTTTTTACCATCTTCTTATAAGAGTCTATGACAACCCTATCTGCTCTGGCTAAGGCTAAGTAGGCCCTCTCCAACTTGGTAATTGTGGTTTGATACTTTTTCTACTTCTCTCTATATTTTTTATACTCTGATTTGGCTACGTACCAGCAGTGAGCAGTGGAGGAATTCCTCGATCCCTATGGGAATATCAAAAATAGCTCTCTAATCACCCGTATCTGACCTGATATGTCATCGAAGAGGTTGACTGATGAAGGTCTCCAGAGTCTATGTCCTATTAGGTTGATTTATTAGAGTCCTTCTTCCTCTTTTACTCTAGCCTAGGTGCCCTGACCCCATAACCTGAGTGGGAAGATATAGGGACCTGGGTGCACCCAAGTATCTTCAGTGTACTCCTCCACTTATTCCCTCTTGTGAAGCTCCGTGACAATGGAAAGGAAAAAAATGCATACGTAAATAATTTTTGAAGTACCACTACTTTGAAAGAACAATCGCATCCATATTAAGAGGGATGCCAAATAGGTTGCAAGACACTATCTGAGCCAGAAAATCTGTGACAAGTGTCATTTGGGTGCATAGCTATACTCGGTTACATACGATGTTCATCCAAAGCCTACCCTCTATCGTGAAGTCATTTATTAAAATCTCTCTCTTAGACGTGGCCCAGAGAACTGCTTTTCTAGGACATAAAATGCTTGCCATCAAGGTCCATGGCTCAAATGCTTTTACCTTAAACTACTCTATGTCTACAATTGGTAGCCCATACACCTCATAGATTTGATCCACTCCTAAATTCACTTTCTTGTCCTGAATCATCATTACTAGGTTATTGAGAGAAACTATGCTGATGTTATGGTAGAACTCATATACCGATTTCTCATTTTCATAGCAGGGGTCTAGGACAAAGAATATCCATTGGGTCGCAGTCAGTCGAGCATGGAATTCTTGGAGCTTCTCCTTCAACTTGTCTAGGCTAATACCCCTTTTAGGGAGTAACTTATTCCTATGGAAATCATCATAGTAGAGGTGTTGGCATTATGCAGCTATGAACCTGGTGTCATCAAAATCTCCCAACTTTGAGGTTTAGAACTTGTAAGCAATGTAACTCAACCCATTATTAAAATTAGCATACAAAGAACATGCTAGATCAAACATATAAGCTCATGTGGAAGTGTTATTATGGTTTTTAGCGGCAGAAATTGATGTGGAGAAATTTTGGTTTCTACAGATATCGCACTCAGGTATGGCGATGGTGTAGCATTGACCGCTATTGTAATACTTGATACCTTAGCTGACAAATTTTGCATAGTGCTCAAATTAAAATTATAACCCCAATTCTTTATTTCAATTAGGCATATCAACATTATAAGTAAGTAAATTAATCATAGAATGTGTGATTATGTCCCCAAAAAATGGAATCACTCAAATTGAACTCATTGGTTCTTTAAATCAAACACATGCTTTACACAAACATTTTAACCATTTTAGGCCTAAATATGGGTACTTAAGACTTCCTCATTAGTGTGCACACCATCTACAATAGCTAACCATAGTAATGATCTTCAACACGCATGCATTTTATAATTAACGCATTAGTTCATGCTTTTCTCTAAACTACAAGTTCTAAGCATGTGATTAAGTTAAAAATTAAGGAGTTAGGACAACATACCAAGTTTAGGTGATGAATTTAGAATGAAATGACACTTGGATATGTAATGCAAAGCCAAAGATTTGAGAGAAATTAAGAGAGAATGCATGTGGGGAATGTGCATTTGTATGGTCATTTAAGCTGATTTGACTGCGACCGTGGTCCTAGTTACATGATCATGGTCACACTACTTCCATAATAATTGTTTAATAGACTGCGGTCATGGTAACTTAGTCTAAACAATCGGGTCTCCTGCACTTCCTGTTAAGTCAAAAATTGCCAATTTCCACATTTCTCTTTTCAAGTTCAATCAATATTCCTCCTAGCACCACATTTTCATGGATTATGCATGAATAAATGAAAAATTAAAATGTACTCTATTATACATAAAATAAAAGGATACATGCCAGTTTTTTGATGGGTTTTCTCCCATGGAGCGCTTAGTTTAACATCGTGGAATGACGCCTACACCATTTCCTTTTATGTTTTCACTTTGAGGATTTGAATCTTCATCCCAACTTTCATTCAATATGCAATGACTGGTAGAGGGATAGAAGATTCAAATCTTCCAAAATTAAACATGGAAAATGTGAAGAGATGGAAAGAAAGCTTCGATCTCTCCCTTTTAAATACTTTAATATTTTACCAAATTCATATTGACTTTTTAGTTTGGATCGTTAGGTAAAACTAAGTACATTAATAGGCCACTAGTTGCACATCGAGTATTGAATTCCTTAGCCTTTGGTGGATGGGTTTTCACGTACTATTTTGGAAAATCCAATCCCAAAATATAGAGATGGTTCTCTTTCTACCCATAATCCATCATTTGCCTAGGTAGATGGATTCTTATCACATTATCCAAGCACAATGTTGAGAAGTTGTCCGAATAAGGTCGAACCCCTAATTCAGGGATTGCCTCTTTCAAAGCATTTTCACCTCGAAATGAACTAGAGTCATCATAAGAGATTTTCCTTGATTCTTCTTTTTACTCTAGTACCATTTTCTTTATCTTGGCGTCTTCTTCCTCATTTGATTTGGTAGATTAGGAGATCACCAAGGAGTCTTCGGTAGAAATATCATCATCATAACTTGGTTTTTCTTCTTGATAAACCTCATCTGAGGAAATGGGCATGGTAGTAATGTTTTAAAGATTTGTTTCATTGACTATTTCTTCAATCTTAAAAATTTCCCTTCCAAATGCCTCATGGGATCGATACATGTCTTGCAAGTTCTCTACTGTTGTAGTTACCCTATCAAAAATAGTTTGAAGTATTGCTTCAAGTCTAGTGGACCTAGTATGTTGATCTTTCTTCTCCTCATCATACTACCTATCAAACTCATAAGAGGGACTACCAACTCAGATAGCATAAAAGGGGAGGGGGCATTTGGGTAATCACTCCAATTTTTATCTCGACCATCACAAAAAGAACAACCATACTCCAAATAAGATCGAGATGGTGATTCCATTTATCTCCAGTGAGCATAGTTACAATCTTTCCTTAAGTGAGGTTCATCAAACTATGAACATGGGTCATCAAGATATTACTTCCAACTATAAAAATCATATTTGTCGGAAGATACCATAGATATAAGTAAAAGAAAATAAAAATCTAGCTAACACAAGAAACAAAAGAAAATCACAAACAAATATTTATAAGCTTTAATTCAAGCAAGTAAGATAAAATTGAAATCTAACTTAATACACTAAATTGTTCCCAAGCAATGACGCCATTTTTGATAACGCTCAACTTACACATCAATTTAAGTGCAAGGCGGTCGTTGTCTATATTTACCCAACTTTAGAGTCGGGGTTGAATCCATGAGGAACAATATGAGTGGCAATTAAGTTAGTTCAAAATAATAGATACAAGTTAAATTGAAAACACTAGTACAAAAACATAAAAATGGGGAAAATAGAAGTCTACACTAATGTTTCTTTTTGGGTTTTACTAGTATAAATTTGGGCCAATGAATAACTAGAGTTTTTACACAATTAAGCTGGATCTTAGGATTAAGTATTACTAAGGAAAGTGAAATGTGGATGCTAATAATCATCTTCTCTTTCTTAGATCAAGTGTTGGTAAGTTTTGTTATATGTTTTGATGCTAGTCTTTCAACAAAACACTAAACTTTCACCTATTAATTCTTTTGAATACCGAATAGGTGTGTTCAATAATTGTTAACAAAAACTCAATTTAGGATCCCTACTTCTAGGATAATATCCATGGTATAGTCAACTTCACGACCACCCTTATGTCTAAGAAATTGATAGATTAGCAAACTACAAACATAATTGTCTGACATTGCTTTCGTCTCCACATCCCACTTTCAAAGATTATATGGATTCTTAAAGTTCACCCAAAACCCTTCTTTGGAAGATGGCTTTAAACTTTCTAGAGTTTGAAGTTTTAACCCATCAAACCAACATGATTATTTTGGGCTTTAACCAATAAATCCCAATAAAAATTGGTCAACCAATGATAAAACACATAAACATGAACTACCAAATAAAAGCTAGCAATGACAAAACGCACAGACTTTAATCCTTATTCATACATAACCCCAAGAGGGAGATTGAAACTCCCTAAGTCTGGTACCCCAAACGCTACATGGTGCTCGTAATCACAAAGGACCACAAGCTAACCTTTGACTGATATCTGTAACTGAGCACTAAATAATATACTATTAAAAATGCAGAAATCTAGAGGAAAACTTATGATAAGGTTCAAACATATAAAATACAACTAAAAATTAAATACTAAAACAACTATCTGAACATCTTATCTGAAAAACTACAGTTTGAAAGCCTCTAACTGTCTGAATAACATGAGTATACTTAAGGAGGAATTACATACATAAATGTATAGACTATAACTGAAATCGTAGTAACACTGAATACTGAGTTCAACAAATTAGATTACTGATAACTAGGCTTACTTAATTCTAATTACCAATTTACTAATATTTGAGTTTACTAACACTGAAATACTGAATAACTGAATCTACTGATATTATCTCAAAGTTTTTCTAATACTGATTAATTATATTTGAGATTCGTCCCATCTAGCGGATGATCTCTGAATCTACTGATATTGATTCTGATTGATTGTACCTAAGATTAGTCCTATCTAATAAGTGATCTCTGAATCTCCGAATGACAAAAATAATTGACTGTATTTGAGATCTGTCCTATCTAGCAGGTGATCTCTAAATTCTATTAAACTATCTAAATTCCTTACTGAGATAAGTAACTGTATCTAACAATCCTAATTTTTGTAATACTACACTGAGTTCTATTACTGAGACTGAATCTGAAATTGAGACTGTGGGAGGTAGTCATCTAACCGACATGCCCCTAATCTGAACTAGTGGGGTCCAACCTATAACCTCCACTAGAAGGGTGTCAGTACCTTGTCATGGGTAAAGACAACTGCTATGGAGTCAGTCCTAATCTAGCGGGTGTCCCTTGAGATCAGTTTTATACTAACGGGTGATCCCCGAGTATGTCAATCTAATCTAATGGGTGATATATCATGCCTATATTGGCTACATAGTTTTGGAACATGGGGATTGGTTCTAGGGATCTCAGTCCTATATAGTGAGTAAGCCCCTATTCCTCGGCTCGCTCGGTGCTGAATCCTACTCGCTACTAAAAGGCACTGAACTTATTTCCTAGTTCATACTAGGCTTGACTGAACTGTTACTAATCTTACTGATTAAATAAAGTGAACTAATCTCACTGATTTCCATTGACTGATCGCATACTAATGTATTATGTTATCAGACTGAATGTTTATTAAGTTTTTGGACTGAATACTTAAATGCTACAGAGGTCTGAACTAAATACTAAGCTAGAATAGATTGATACTGAGATTACATAATCTCTCTAAGTTCTGTAATTGACTGAGTTCTACTAATTATGGAACGATTGAAATTATCTTGAAAACTAACACTGGCTCTAGACAATCAACTAAATTGTCGGGTATTAAATACCCCCAGGACTTGATAACATTAATAAATAAGGCATGATAATTCTTGAATAGCATAACAATAATCTATCATTCATAATAAATCAAGGAGGCATCTCTTCAAGAACTTGGAAGTCTTAAATATGTAAACGTATAGGAATGCATACCAATGTCTCATAATTCATTCATTAAGGAATACATGTAAATGGTAGTGCATGCAACATATCATAAATCATTCACTTAGGCCTTTCAACGAACAATGGGCATGCATTAACTTATAAATAATTAGGGATTTCATGGTAACATGCTATAATGACTCTATTTCCTTCACATAGGTATTTTATCAAACCTATGGGGAGCATACTTTGGTTACACAAGAACCAATACATCAAATTAACTTGGATACATCAATAAACTTGCAACTTAAAGTGGTTTGTCATGAACATTATGTAAATCATCTCAAGCTAGGACTAAATCATGAAACTTGTAATCTAGAACATGAATCACAACTCAACAATAACAAAAACATGAACTTCAACTCACATAAATCATGAAAAATCATAAATATTTAATCTTTATAATTCAAAAAGGGTTCTTGAACTTCTGGAGTGGAAGGAACCCAAGAATCAACATCTAACATATCGTTGTTCTTGATTTTAGGAAGATTGGCGGAGAGACTCTTTAATTTGGATCTTCAGTTGGATAACGGTAACTTCTTTCTTGGAGAAATTGAGAGAAAAGAGTATATTTTGGGAAAAAATAGGGATGAATCTAGTGTTATAGGGTTATATAGGGGTGGTAAATTGACACAAATACCCCTATGGACGTGGATTTTAAAAAGCTGAAAATTGAGCACCGATGTAGTGCGTCAATGGCATCGATGTGATACTTGATGCATTGTGCCATGGTAGTACCAAGCCTTAGTACTTTTGATTGGCAAATCCTGCACAATATTAACCAATGCGGCGCTCCTAGATCGGATTGGTCCACTATTTTCGGACACCAAATGTGGTATAAACGTGATCCAAAAAATTTAAAACTCATTTGGGAATACCTACTGACATGGATGATCATGAATCAACTTAATGATCAATATTTAAGGGTTGTATGGGTCGAGAAATAAGATTGCCAACTTATGAAGGCTAAAAAAGATTCTAAGTGTAAACACTTAGTTGAAGTTTCTAAGATAAGGACCAGTTTTTAATCTTTAATGGACTGAGTAAAGCTTGGAATTTTGCGAGGTCTTACAGAGATGTACATACGCATATGACAAATAAGTAAAGATATACCGATAATATCCATTGAAATTATTTATTAAAGCTTATGTGAATATTACTTTAAACATTGGACTCCCACAAATCTCCAATGAAAGTGAGCTATTTTTCCTCTAAGAGAATGCTCCAATGTATTCTTCACCCAAAATTTATAAAACATGGTTTTCTCTAAGAATGGAGGATATGAACTCAAAAACCAAAACCTAACTATTGGAGTAGATGGAATGTTGTGATGAATAACTTAGGGTTAGAGTCCCTTTTCCAAAAGTTTGGGTTCATCCATGGGCATTTCTAGATTTACCTTTGGGCTGCATTCTTCCACTAAGTCATAATCATGTGGGTCAAGCCACAACTACGGCTATATAACCATGATTATCTTCCGAGACCGCGGCTGTTTTACTTCTGCTTGATTACCACGATCACAATCTCAGACCACGACCGCGATAACTGAGAGATCCTACCATATGTACTTTCTTGCTTCCTTTGATCATTTTCATCTGCTATCCACATCTTTGGATCTTATAAACTCTATACCATAATAGTGTGGATATTAGTGCATTTAATAACAATTTTGTTTCTTTTATTCTTTTAAAACAAGGTAATGCGCATAAATGATCAATGCAAATGAGTGGTAAAGTCATCAGAAAATACATACCCTAAGAATGAATCAGGCAATAACGAGTCATGACATTAACATTATCTAAGGCATTAGTTCTATTGAACATTTATACAATACACATACTAAGAATCTCGTGGGACATATGAATAGAATAAAATGATTAGCCACCTCAATTAACATATCTAATAACCCTTAAACATAGTAATGCTTCTCAACTATTCTTTTAGCTATGGATACAACACTTCACCATTTCAATCTTATGATTCCCCAACCAAAAAAAGAAATACAAGGTCCTGAGATTTATATATTTAAGAAATAAGGTTTTCTTCTTAAAACTATGCATCCTATTATAATAACTGAGAATGGTCACTATTGCATAAGACATGCCATTAGATGAATCGATGAGATATATAAAGTTTATTTCCTTAGAAATAAGTTAAAAGTAAGACATTATTTTACTAATCATGCACATTGTCACATAGAGCTTGAATGCCTGAAGGCTTAGATTTCTAAGAACCTTTATTATTTCTAGCTCAGGGTAAGGGGCATGGATAAAATTTTCATAGATAACTAAGACTTTATATATAGGCATAACTATAATATGTAAGACATTGGTAGAATGTCCTCTTGAACTAAAGTAGGTTTAATTTATTAGAGTGAGAGTAGATTCACCATGACTCTTCCCTAAAACTCACTATTATGTGAAAATTTAAGATCAACCTTATTTCACCACCATATGCTCGAAGACTTACCCACTTATTAAACTTATAAGTTTAATGCTCCACTCCATTGGGTACCACCATACATATGAATGCCAACTTCCCCCCAACAACCACAAGATAAAGCCACTACCCTTCATATCTATTAATCTAATATTTTGCTAGCCTCTATAACTATCACCCTATAAGTCACACTCTCATGAGCGTACTCTTCCATAATTCTTAAACCATAATAAAACCTCTAATCGCATAACCTCACAACTTGATAAAATTTTTAAGACTACACCAAGCGATTACATCATCTATCTATATTCTTCTCAATTCATCTTTAAAGAACACCATATAAAAACTCCCCAAGCTCTTCCAAACTATGACATTTAATAACAGGAACTAGGTACTTATGGAACTAGCATAATTAGAACTTTATCTAACAAGATGCTACCTGTGGTTCAACATACTATAATAAACTTCATGCTCTTCAACACCTACTGACTTAGCCCTAATTCATTACTTTAATACTAGACCTTTGGTATATATATATATATATCATAATTTCCCACTCTAATAATTTATATATTATCAACCTAATATTTTTCGCACATTATTCAAGCCTGTGAATCTATTTCCACAAATCTTGTGTTACTACCCTCGAGATGACAGGACCAAAACCAGAGCCTCTTTGTAATGGGAAACCCTAAGTCCAAAAAGGATTTGGAACTGCCCCCATTAAATAGCCCAACCACCAATGCATACCTTGATTCAGTTGAATCCAAAACATATAATAAGATAGCAGATGATGAGTTGTGATTTTTCCACATATTCTCACTCAATATTCATGTACATTACCTTGTTTTGAATGCATAAATAAGACCCACTTGTGAGTGAATTAACTAACATCAACTCTTTGAAGGCATCGAGTTAATTAGGTTGAAAGAGGTGGATTGAAGCTTTTAATAATCAAAAGGGGGCATAAAAAGTGTAGCTGAAGACTTAAAGTAGCCTCGGTTACCACTATCATAGTCAGACAAATGCAATTGTGGTCAATCAAGTTGGCCAACATAATGCGACCGCTAAGTCATGCGACGACCATGGTTGTACAATTATAGAAAAAGATTCGCAATCGAGACATAATGGGATAAATATATAATGGGAATTATGGTAAATTTGACATCTAAATCAAGATTTATATGGAGGATTCAAAACACTTGGAATGGGGTGGAACCCTAAAATTAGAGAGAAAAATTTTGATTGTTCTTAGTTATTTGTAATACTTGTTCCCAGAGAAAATTAGTGAAATTAAAGTTTGGAATTAAAATTTATTTTACCCTGTATTATTATGAACTCTATGGATGCACCACTTGGTAAAATTCTTTTCTCCTATCTGATGAGTAGCTAACTTCTTTAGTCTTGGGATTATGTTTAACTAGAGTGTAATGATGTGTGGGTATTATTGTACTTGCATGGATTTTAGTTGTTCAGTATGGATTCCATCGTTGTTTGAGCTTATGGGTTGGAATTTAATGAGTGAAAATCCCAAATCCCCCAATGGGTTTGATGGGTAAAAACCCCAAACTCTAGAAACCCTTAATCATCCTTGAAAAAGTGATGAATATGATATTAGGTAACCTTTAATATCCTCTAAAGAGGGTTATAGGGGGATAAAGCAATGGTGGAAAATTATGCCTATGGTTTACTACCTTTTGCAATCTGAGAAATAAGTGTATTGAGAGTGTAATCATGTGAAGAGCATGATCCAAGAAATAGGGATACTTGATATAGGTATTGGGTAATTATGAAAATTTGTACACTTACTAGGTTCTCAAAAGAGCCAATGGGTGAAATCATTATAGTATAGTGGTAACTATTCCGACCTGTCATATAGGTGACCAAGGTTCGATCCTCGGAAATGATGCCATTTTGATAATGCTCAACTCACTCCCATAATTAAGAGGGCGTGATGCGGGGGTGATCTATCCTAAATCCAATAGTAAGTGGGTGAGCCCTATGCAATGTGTTAAAATAAGTGGTATCACAATAGTTAAATGTGAAAAAATGATCTCAACCCCCTTCGATCGGTTAATGAATGGTGAGTGTGTATGGACTACCAAAAATTGAACTCATGGAGAGAAGGTCCATTTTCCAATGTCGTTCATGGATCAAATGATAGATAGGATTATCGTTAGAGGGTGGTACTGCTTTTTAGATGGATACTAGAGGTACAATCAAATTTGTATTGCCCAGAGGACTAAGAAAAAACAACTTTTACATGCCCATAAGGTACATTTGCATTCAAGCGAATTCCCTTTGGGTTGTGTAATACCCCAACAACCTTTCATTGTTGCTTGTTGTCAATATTCAAAAATATAGTTTAGGACTCTATGGAAGTATTTATGGACGACTTTTCCATTGTTGGGAACCCTTTTGAGTCATGCCTCAAGAATTTAAACAAAGTTCTTGAAAGGTGCATAGAAACGAAGCTTATTTTTAATTGGGAGAAGTGCCACTTTATGATCAAAGAATAAAAAATGGATTGTATTCGGCCATAAGCTATCAGAAAGGTAATTCAAGTGGATCAAGCCAAGGTTGAGGTAATTGCTAATCTTCCACCTCCAATTTTCATAAAAGGTGTTCGAAGTTTCCTTGGCCATGTTGGGTTCTATAGATATTTCGTTAAGGATTTTTCCAAGATATCTTACCCCATGTGTAAGCTCCTTGAGAAAGAATATAAATTTAAATTTGATGAGGCAGGCTTGAAAGCCTTCGAGCATCTCAAGGAGTTGCTTATTTCAACACCCATTATCGTTGCTCCGGATTGGTCATTACCATTTAAGATAATGTACGACGTAAGTGGTATTGCATTGGATGCAATTCTAGGGAAATTCATGGAAAATTTGTTTCATCCTTTCTACTACACAAGCCAAATCTTGAATGACGTCCAATAAAACTACACTATCACTGATAAGAATTGCTAGTGGTGGTATATGCCTTTTAAAATTTTTAAGCTTATTTATTAGGCATTGGGGTAGTGGTGCACACTTATAACTCCACTCTTAATTATATAATGGCAATGAAAGAAGAAAATACATAATTTAATAGGTGGATTTTGTTATTACAAGAGTTTAACTTTGAGGGAAAAGAATGAAAGTGGTATGATAATCAAGTGGCCGAGCATCTCTCTCAACTTGAAGGCAACAATGAGAATTGTGGGGAAATAGAAATTTAGTATGCTTTCTTCTATGAATTGATCAAGTCCATTAAAGGGAATAATACACCATGGTATTTTGATTTTGCAAACTATGTAGTGAGTTGAGTACTGCCCGAAGGATTATGTAACCATCAAATGAAATGATTTTTATTTGATGCAAAAGGATATTTTTGGGATGATACATTTCTATTTTAGGAGTGTCCCAATGGATCTATAAGATGGTGTGTCATGTACATAGAAATAAATGATATCTTGGAAGCTTGTCACTTTTCATCTTACGACGGTCACCATAAAGGAATCCACATCACCGCAAAGATTCTCCAATGCGGGTTTTATTGGCCTTCAATGTAAAGGGACACCAGTGAGAGGGTTAAATCTTTTCACAAATGTAAAATGTATGGGGTCTTTCAAGAAGACACGAGATTCCCCTCAAATCTAATCATAAGGAGGAGCTGTTTGATATGTGGGGGATTGATTTCATGTGTCCTTTTGTGGGTCATTTGGGAATAAATACATTTTGGTGGCGGTCGACTATGTCTCCAAATGGGTGGAAGTCATTGTACTTCCCACTAATGAGAGAAAGTATGTTAACTCATCTCTGAAAAAGAATATTTTCACAAGGTTCAGCTCTCCTTGGGCCATCATTACTGTTGGTCGCTCGCATTTTTCCAATAGGCTGTTTGGTACACTTCTTGACAAGTATGGAGTTAAGCACAAAGTGACCACTATATTCCACCACCAAACAAGTTTTCAAGTGGAGGTGTCGAATTAGAAAATCAAGGACATACTCAAAGAGAAGGTACATATAGGCCGCACAAATTGGGCTAGGCAACTTGATGATGTGGTTTGGGCTTATAGAACAGCATATAAAACCCCAATTAGCATGTCACCCTACCAATTGGTATTTGTTAAGGCATTCCATTTACCAGTTGAGCTTGCGCATAAAGCTTTGTAGGTTTTGGAGAGGTTAATTATGAATTTGGGAGAAGAATCCAAGGCAAGGGTCACACAACTCCATGAGATAAAAGAGTTCCGCCTAAAGGATTATGAGATTTCTACATTGTATAAACAAAAAATGAAGAAAAGGGATGATATTCGAATATCACGGCAAGAATTCCATGTTCGACATAATTTACTCCTCTACAACTATCATTTGAAACTCTTCGTTGGTAATCTCCGCTCAAAGTGGTCGGGACCTTTTGTTATTTCTAATGTCTACCCAAATGGTGCAGTCGAGTTGGAAGATAATAAAGCAAATAAATTCATAGTAAATGGCCAAAGGGTGAAGCACTACAATGAGAAAATCTCTATGGTGGCCAAGGTGGAATACTTTAACTTCAAAGATACTATATAGTGAAATCAGAGAGTCGTGCCGTGATTTTAGATTAGGCGCTTGATGGGAGTCAACCCACTCTTAACTTATTTTGTGTTTTTTTGATGCTTTTTAGGTATTTTAACGTAAATGGTATACTCAGAAAAACAGGGAAAAATAGAGCTGTAAAACTGATAGCTATGCAGGGAATGAAAAAATAGATAAAAAATAGGGCATCTAAACCTTAATTACACAATCATTTCAACAAGATTGTGAACATGTCGCCACGATTGTAGTATTAGACTCGTACAATGCTTACTATAAAATGGACCCTTTATCATCTCTTTTACTTTTTAAATTTTCTTCAATAAGGGAACTTTAGGCCTATAGGTTGGGGGTATAAGTGGCGAGTTTATGTGAGGTCCCTTAGAAATAATTGAAATTTTCCTAGATTGAGTGGCAAAGAATACAAGAGAAGTCTGAGTACCTGTAGCATAGCAAATGGTAAATTTGGGGTCTCTTCGTACACTATTGACGAAGTTTAAGTAGCCATATAGTTTTCAGGTTTGAAGCCGAATAGTAAGACAAATATGTTAGTGGTAGCCATAGTGTAGAAAGTGAGCATGGTTATAATGCAAAATGAACAACCCTCTTCGTCCAAAAATTTTAAAAAAGAAAGAGTGTGGACGTAAGCAATGTAATAAAAAATTTTCTCTTTTTTGTGGCTCCACAAGTGTTTGAATTATGATTAGAAATAGATAAGCCTATTTTATCTCTCACGGTAGGGACATTTGAGCCTCCTTGGTGAATTTCCTATTCCATATGTAGTGAGCTTTTAGTTTTCATCTCTTGAATACGTGTATTGTCTAGAACATTCCTTGATAGTCTTTCAAAACTAATTTTTATTGTATATGATTGGATAAGTGATCTTAGTCCATCTTTGTTATCTTGGAAACCACTTTGGCCTCGAAAGCATACCCAATCATAAGTGCAATCCTTGGTTTCCCAGTTTGAGCCTTTGGACCTTTCATTGGAAAACTCATTACCAGCCGTGTGCCATAATTTGTATCCCTCTTTTGAACTGTACCCTTCTTCAACTTGAAAATGCAACGTAAGGCTTAAAGAAAAATTTAGGGTTAGTATAAGTTCATTGAAGAAAGCTTGATGCTAAAAAGTTTTATCGAAATACCTTATTAGCCTAAACTGTGAAAATAAATTATTAAAAATGTATTGAGTCCATCAAAGAAATGAATTTAAAAAATTTTCATGAAAAGGGAGTAAAGTAAAAGTGGTGAAAAAAGAAAGCAAAAGAGAGGCATACAAAAAGAAAGAAAATAAAGAAGAGTGACCCTTAGTTAAAAAAAGGATTATAAAGTGTGGTGTAGATGTTCAAGGAAAGGTGTAGCCATGTTTCTCCAACTGATATCCTACCCTAACCTAAATCCACATTACAAACTTAGAAAGTCCTTTGAGTTCTCTGAACATTTACTTTTTTTTTGTAGTGGCAATTTAAAATATGGGTAAGCCTATGGTATAACACTTGTTACATTGAGGTTTCTTTTGTGAGGGAGAGCGTTCTTGCACTTAAAAGTCCTTGTTACATATTTAGTATGTTGGTGTTTGAAAATTCTCTTTCTTGTAAGGATGGCATGTGAAAAAGTTGAGGTGGGTGATTTTTATCACCTTTTGTGCAATAAGTCAAATAGAGTCTAGCTCAATTATAGTCTAACGGGAGTCACCTCTAGAATATTAGTCCTTGTTTCTTGGTTCCTCTTTAAAGTCTTATGCACAATTGGGTATTGCATTTTCTTAAGAGGGTTGTAGCAAAATTAGCCTAGCGTATGTACAATAAGCTACTTATGGTTGCTACTCAAGTGGAAGTCGGTATAGATTTTAAGGCATAGAAATTTGGGTTTATAAAATTGTTGTCTCAAAGTGAAAGGTAGTGTTACTTGAGGATAAGAAAATGATTTAAGTTGGGGTTGTTGATGAGTGGTGATTTTACCACTCATTATCACACAACATTCATGTACATTACCTTATTTTGAATGCATAAAAGAGATACACTTTTAAATGAATTCTCTAATATCCACTCTTTGCAGGCATAGAGCTGGTTGGGTTTAAAGAGGTAGATTGAAGCTTATAATGATCAACAGCTAGCAGGAAAAGTGCAACTGAAGACTTAGAGTAGCCTCGGCTACCATGATAGCGGTCAGAGTAATGCAATCGTGGTCAGTCAAATTAGCTAACACAACGTGACCGCTTAGTCACAACCATAACTGTGGTTGCGCGATCACAGACAAAGCTCCACGATCGTGGTATAGCAATATAAATATGTAAAGGGCATTGTGGTAAATTTGATAGATGAATCAAAGTTTATATGGAGGATTCAAAACACTTGGAAAGAGGAGGGACCCTAGAATTGCAGAGAAAAATATTAATCGCTCATGTTATTTGTAATTCTTGTTCTAAATGGAGATTAGTGAAATTGAAGTGTGGGATTTAAGATTATTTTACTCTCTCTTATTACGAACTCCATAGATGCACCACATGGTAAAATTATTTTCTCCTATCTAATGAGTAGCTGACTTCTTTAGTCTTGGGATTATGTTGAAGTATAGTGTAATGGTGTGTGGGTACTGTTGTGTTTTCATGGATTTTAGTTGTTAAGTATGGATTACACCGTTGCATGAATTTATGGGTTGGAATTTAATGGGTGAAAACCTGAAGTCTCCAAATGGTTTTGATGGGTGAAAACCCCAAACATCTAGAAATCCTTTATCATCCTCACAAAAGTGATGAATATGATATTATGTAACCCATAATATACTCTAAAGAGGGTTATAGGGGGACAAGGCAATGGTAGCCAATTGAGACTATGGTTTACTACCTTTTACAAACTTATAAATAAGTGTATTAGGAATGTAAATCATGTCAAGAGCATGATCCAAGAAATAGGGATGCTTGATTGAGGTATTGGGTAATTATGAAAATTTGTACACTTGTTAGATTCTCGAAAGATCGAATGGGTGAAATCATTATAGTATAGTGGTAAATATTCCCGCCTATCACACGAGTGACCCAGGTTTGATCCTCAAAAATGGTGCTATTTTGATAACGCTAAACTCACTCCCATAATTAAGAGGGTTTGATGCGGGGGTGATCTATCCTATATCCAATAGTATGGAGGCGAGCCCCGTGCAATGTGTCCAAAAAAGGTGGTTTCACAGTAGTTAAGAATGAAAAAATTGATCGCATCCTCCTTCAATCGGTTAATGAATGGCGAGTGTGTATGGACTACCAAAAATTGAACTCATGGACTGAGAAGGTCCATTTTCCAATGTCATTCATGGATCAAATGCTAGATAGGCTTATCGGTAGAGGGTGGTATTGCTTTTTTGATGGATACATTAGGTACAATCAAATTTGTATTGCCTAGAGGACCAAGAAAAGACAACTTTTACTTACCCATATAGTACATTCGCATTCAAGAAAATGCCCTTTGGGTTGTGTAATGCCCCAGCAACCTTTCAATGTTGCATGTTGTCAATATTTGCAAATATAGTTGAGGACTCTATGGAAGTGTTTATGGACGACTTTTCGATAGTTGGGAACCTTTTTGACTCATGCCTCAAGCGTTTGAACAAAGTGCTTGAAAGATGCGTGGAAACGAACCTTATATTTATTTGGGAGAAGTGCCACTTTATGATCAAAGAATAAAAAATAGATCATATTAGGCCATAAGATATCAGAAAGGGAATTCAAGTGGATCAAGCCAAGGTTGAGGTAATTGCTAAGCTCCCACCTCCTTTTTCCATAAAAGGTGTTCGAAGTTTCTTTAGCCATGTTGGGTTCTTTAGACATTTTGTTAAGGATTTTTATAGCTCACACCATGTGTAAGCTCCTTGAGAAATAATCTAAATTCAAATTTGATGAGGCATAATTGAAAGCCTACGAGCATCTCAAGGAGTTGCGCATTTGAACACCCATTATCATTGCTTTGGATTGGTCATTACCATTTGAGATAGTGTATGACATAAGTGGTATTGCTCCTTGTGCTATTATCTTTATCCCTGTTTTGAACCGTACCCTTCTTGAGTTTTAAAGTGTAATATGAGGCTTAAAGCAAAATTTAGGGTTAGTATAAGTTGATTGAAGAAAGCTTGATGCTAAAAAGTTTTTATCGAAATACCTTATGATCCTAAACCATGAAAATAAATTATTAAAAAAGGAATTAGTCCATCAAAGGAATGAATTACAAAAAGTTTACATGTAAAGGGAGTAAAGGAAAACTGGTGAAAAAAGAAGGCAAAAGAGAGACATACAAAAAGAAGAAAATAAAGAAGAGTAACCCTTAGTTAAAAGGGAGGATTATAAAGTGTGGCGTAGATGTTCAAGGAAAGGTGTAGCCATGTTTCTCCAACTGATAGCCTACCCTAACCCAAATCCATATTACAAACTTAGAAATTCCTTTAAGTTCTCTGACCATTTACTTTCTTTGTAGTGGCAATTGAAAATATAGGCAAGCCTATGTTGTGACACTTGTTACATTGAGGTTTGTTGATATTTGAAAATTATCTTTCTTTTAAGGATAGCATGTGAAAAAGTTGAGGTGGGTGATTTTTTTCACCTTCCGAGTAATGAGTCAAATAGAGTATAGCTTAATTGTAGTCTAACGGGAGTCACCTTTAGAATATCTCTCCTTGTTTCTGGGTTGCTCTTTAAAGTCTTATGTACATTTGAGTATTGCATTATATTATGAGGGGTGTAGTGAAATTAGCCTAGCACAGGTACAATGAGCTACTTATGGTTGCTACTCAAGTAGAAATCGATATAGACTTTAAGGCATATCAATTTGGGCTTATAAAATTGTTGTCTTAAAGTGAAAGGTAGTGTTACTTGAGGACATGAAAATTCTTTAAGTTGGGGTTGTTGATGAGTGGTGATTTTTCCACTAATTCTCACACAACATTCATGTACATTACCTTGTTTTGAATGCATAAATGAGATACCCTTGTGAATGAATTCTCTAATGTCCACTCTTTGCAGGCATAGAGTTAATTTGATTTAAATAGGTAAATTGAAGCTTATAATGATCAAAAGGTAGCAGGAAAAGTTCAGCTAAAAACTTAGAGTAGCCTTGGCTACCACGATCGCGGTCGGAGTAATGCAATCATGGTTAGTCAAATTAGCTAACACAATGTGACCGCTTAGTCACAGTAGTAACCACAATTATGCGATCGTAGTCAAAGCCCTGCAATCATGACATAGCGGGATAAATGTGTTAAGGGCATTGTGGTAAATTCGACGGATGATTCAAGATTTATATGGAGGATTTAAAACACTTGGAAAGAGGAGGGACCCTAGAATTGGAGAGAAAAATTTTGATTGCTCATGTTATTTATAATTCATGTTCCAAATGGAAAATAGTGAAATTGAAGTGTGGGATTGAAGATTATTTTATCCTCTCTTAATACGAACTCCATGGATGCACCACCTGGTAAAATTCTTTTCTCTTATCTAATGAGTAGCTGACTTCTTTAGTTTTGGGATTATGTTGAAGTATAGCGTAATGGTGTGTGGGTATTGTTGTATTTGCATAGATTTTAGTTGTTTATTATGGATTCCACTATTTCTTGTGTTTATGAGTTGGAATTTAAAGGGTGAAAACCTGAAATATCTAAATGGGTTTGAGGGGTGAAAACCCCAAACTCTAGAAACCCTTTATCATCCTCAAAAAAAGGATGAATGTGAACATTAGGTAACCCATAATATCCTTGAAAGGGGGTTATAGAGGGGCAAGGTAATGGTGGATAATCAAGCCAATTGTTACTACCTTTTGTAATATTAGAAAGAAATTTATTGGGAGTGTAAATCATGTCAATAGCATCATCCTAGAAATAGGGATGCTTTATTAGTGTCTTTGGTGATTATGAAACTTTGTACACTTGTTAGGTGCTCGAAAGAGCCAACGGGTGAAATCGTTGTGGTCTTATTGAAAGATTCACCCCAATGATCTTTGACCTAGCCTATCCTTTAGTTAACAACTAAATTTCATGATGAACTAACATCAACCCACATGCAACATCTCTAGGTAGACTTAAACCCAAGATTTCCTAAAATCTTGAATTCAAAGTAAAAGTTTCATTCACCAAGTGCTTCTTAAAGTTTGTTGTGAAGAGTTTCCAAACAAATCGCCCCATTTTATTTTACATGTCATTTTATTAGCATTTTGGGTAATCTAGTCGTAATTTGTGCATCCATGGGGTTTGAAGTCTATAATTCACTCCTTGAGATTCGACCCTAACTCTAGTTGAGTTGTTTGACAACGACCTCCTCACCCCTTAATTATGGGAGTGAGTTGAGTGTTATCGGTGTGTCCGACCCTGTGGCGACTTTGGGATAACTCTAAAACTGAGACCAACACAACTAAGTCAAACCACCCAATATCCAACTAATCCAATGCGGAAGCTATAAATAAATACCATGATAATAAGCTAATATAAGTGTACTTATGTGTAACATAAATAACCCATACCATACCCAAGTCCACAGTAGTTTATCAAAAGCCTCTAAACCAACCAAAGAGTACCTAGTCGGAACTTGTCGCCGACCATAGCAAAAAACCACAGTCTATGAAAGATAAGAGATATGTAAAGTAAGCCATGACATGAAATAAATGCCTTCTGAAATATGGAAGCTCACCACTTCAACCCAATATTGACTGTACCTGAATTTGATCACTAAGAAAGAGGAATAGAACGGCCAGTTCCTGCAAGTGTTAGTATACAACTGCCAGTAGATATGTTAGTGGGTGAAGACTAGAATGCACTCAGGACAAGGATAAAATAATTACATATACAAGTAAAGTAAAACCATCCATAATGCATAAAACCATATATATATATATATATATATATATATATATATATAACCATGCCGGGAAAGGGAACTGGTTTTAGCATGCCTTGTAAAACATTCACCTGGGCTGTGTATCTTTGCCGTCCTAAACCATCCACAGGATATGTGGGTTAAGATACACCTACTGAAAGGGCCCGAGTGTGTGTAGCCGCACAACTAGGGATACATGCCATAGGATGAGTTGTATATCCCCCAAATATATTGTGAAGTCATGCATACAATCACCAAGACGAATCTTATGTCAGTAAATATAAGTTTCCAGTTTTTGTCCCCACGAGAGCTCCACCTTTCATAGCTTAGCAAAACCTTTCCCCATTATTGCCGAATTAAAACCAATTTCTAAATAACCAAACCATTATTCATTTATTAAATAAGGCCATTGATATTGGTATCGTCATACCAACCCTTACATGCAAGTACCATGCATAGCCAACCGTTCATAGGTTTAGGAGACTTTCAAGTGTCCTACCGTTTAACATATTAAACCAGTTGGGGAAATTCCATGTTCCACACAATCATAAAAATTTAGCCTTTTTCTTTTCCAAACCATTTAAACCAATTCCATTAATGCATTTACTTGAGGGATCTCCATGTATCCCACAAGGTTTTAAAAATAGACCAACCATGACCACCAAAGCCTTTAACCTTTAAACCATTCAAAACCATTTTAGACCATACCAAACATTCAAAGTATTTAAATCATTTAAACTATTTAAAACATGAAAAACCATCCAAATCCACTTTGGGTTCCATTATCAAATCAAACCATGCAAGAGTTATAATGAAAGTTCAACAATAGAGTAAAAACATTCTTTAAGGTATTTTATCAAACAAGTTGATGGCATACCTTTGCAAAGACCAAAACCAATGCATAAACAACCATAATTATGGATACTCAACACCCCATTGTTAAACCATAACTAACCAATAACCACATATGCAAACCATTACATAAAACATGTAAAAAAATGATTTAAACCAATACCAAACAATGTGCATCAAAACCCTCAACTTATATTTCGAAACCACCATTCATGATTCATAAATCAATGTTTAAAAGACAATACACATTCCTTTGTTTGGAAATAAACAATGATTAAAAGAGTAAATGCCTTATACATGAAGATTCATGGAACAAATCTTGACTTTTGAGCCCTTTGAAGAATACTTGAGAAACCCTAGCCTCCAATCTTTCAAAAGTGCATTTGAAAGAGTATTTTAGGTGTTTTAATCATTTACAAAGTGTTATGGAAGGATACCAAATTTTATATAATGTGAGAACTTAAAGGATTTGAAGTAGGAAATGTCCAAACTAAAATTTTCATAAAAATTATAACAAGTCATACCTAGGGGTACAACTCCCCTTACCGCCAATATCCTAGGGTACGAGTGGTACCCCAACTCGTGCCCAAACCTTGCCATGACCTTACCTACTACTTTCTATACGAATCCACCTACCTAATTTGTACCCAAAGGTATGAGTGACACCCTCAGTCATACCCACAAACTTTATCTAGGGTAGACTCCACAATACCACGACAACCATGCACCATATGACTGGCCCTACACCACTAGTATGCTCCTATATGACTCATACCCTATTTATTCATATCTTGGGTAGTATCCAAGACAACCATTCTTCCTAGGGATTGATTTAACCATTTAGACACCCCACAAATTTTATTCAAGGGTACGATTGGTACCCTTGAGTCGTACCAAATCAAAAAGATCCAAAACTTGAGAAATTTTTCAAGGATCCAAATTTCAGTCTCCCCCACTAGGATCATTCATCCTCGAAATATGGGTAAGCGTAAGGACAAGCACGAGGTAACAAATTAAAAGACATCAAACTTTACCCCAACAAAAATAGAGGACAAGATCACAAACCAAGATGAGAAAATCGTCACATACCTCTGGCATGATTTACACCCCAACACCTTCATCCCGACTTCTAATTAAGTTAGGAAAAAAAGATTCTGTTGGAACTATTACTCACCTTTAACCAAGTTTGAAAACAAGGATGTGTTGAAGGGCACACACCTTACTCACAAATTTTTAGGAACAAGAAACCAACGCAGATCCGTCGACTCTATGTCCACCTCCATACCCCAAAATACTTTCTCAAACATTGAGTTCCCCTATGAAACCTCTACTGAAGCCATAACTTTTGTTCACAACCACTGAGCTTTACCAATCCATGATCCTCATTAGGGCCCCCTTAAGGAACATGGAATTTAAGATACTAACACCACCTAAAGGAACCTAACCAATCAAGGACCATCTATACCCCCCACAAAACATAGATTACCAAATGGATAGACTCATTCTAGAGAGCAAGTCCGAATAAATTTAGAATTTATCTAGACATATTACGATGAGAGTTTGAGTCTAACTATTCACCACCACTTCAATGTTCAAGCCTATCCAAAGATAATAGGAGTTAACATAAGCCACTGGGCACTACTCCTCACATCTATCTCAAAATACTGCTTCACTTTCATCACTATTAGAACATGGAATTCATGAGTAAAAGACATGGACAAACCAGCCCCAATGAGTAAAATTGAAAACAAAACAAATACAACTACTAATCCATGAAGACAATTTATAAAAACCATGCCTTAAAAGACCTCTCAAGTAACCAACACAACTACGGGTATATCTACCAATCATAACATTCAAGCCTACTACTTACATACCCGTGTTATGATCTATCCATCAAAAGATCTAACACAATTTAATATTTCACAATGGATTTTCACCACCTATTCCTTTCCTAACCATTTATCATGAAAACAACCTTACCTTACCTTCAAACCTTAACTCTAGTAGCTAACCTAGACTCTCCCCCACTTAAGGGATTTCTACATTCCCCTTTACATAATGTCACCATTCTCTTCAAGCCACTACCATCCTAACAATAAGAGAGTCAATAAGGAACTGAAGTACAAAAATTATCCATGCCTCCCAAGCCAAGAGCCCGGGAAAAGAGACAACACCAAAGGCACGAAGTACATCATAGAAACCACCTATACTAGGAGGAAGAACCATCCCGATGAAACTATACAACAAAAATGAGTCCTTGGAAATGGACAAGAAAAGAAACACAACCACTTATACCATTAGTAATACAAAATTATGTCAAAACTCATATTTAGGGAACAGGATAAATACCATACGCGAACATTAGCATAAGTGTTATAAGAATGCATGGAACACTACTAGAGTACCCTCTTAAGCTAGAGAGAAAAGTATCACCAGAATATGCAATCCGACCTTTTCTTGAAGTCCACTACTAAAGGAAAATTTTAGACTAACTGTCAACCTTTACCCCATTACCCCTACAAGCACCATACTCTGCCTTAACAGATATCATTGAAGACGTACACCAGGGATGCTTGGTTATCCCATTAAACAAAATCTTATTCATCCTAATGCTACCTAGATTCTAACATAGATATGCAAAAACCATAAGACCAAATTGACACCAAGGTTTCCAATTAAACTGAAACCATTTAAAAATCAAACCATGGCCACTATGGCCTTTAAAAATAATTTTAATCTAACCAAAACCAATTCATTTTTGTTTAGCCATTTATTCAATGCATAGATTTAAGAATGGTCAAACCATATTATAAAATTATATTTTGTGGCAATTTTCAAAAATAATTTGAGGAGATAAAATTTTAAAAATCAAAACCAAGTACTTAGGGGAGCTATAGTACCCCAAAATTATTTACCATTCCCATGCATCCCCACATTGTTCATAAACATTAATAAAGCATGAATAATGCATCATATGCCATGGAAAATTAGTTAAATGAATAATCATGCAAAAATCCTCAATTATGCAAAAATCAATATTCAAAATCATGAATTTAGAAACTAATTTCATGCCAACAATAAGGTAAAAGCATAGGGACAAAGACACATGCAAGCTCTATGTTCTATCCCATCCCATGACTTTATCCCCCAACCCATCATTTTACCTTCATAATTCTTGTGTTGCTATCCCCGATATAATATGCTTCCTTTATCAAAATCAAACATATAGGTTCAAGCCTACTATCTACCTACCACCATGTACTATTATCAAAGTATCCCATATAAAATGGAATACACCTATAAGGTCCTCTCCCACTTTTAAGGATACCTTAAATTCCTTAGTCACCCAGCAACAACCTATTCATTTTTAGGGAACCATTCCCCCTTTGCATTCAAGAATAAAATATCTCAGTGAGAATCATCAAGACTGATGAATCATTTATCTATGATATCCCATAATTTCTACTTAAGATCCTTTAACCCAACTAGAACCATTTTAGAAAGAGAGAATAGATTTTGGACGAGTGTCCAAGATAAAACCAATCCCTTTCCAACCTTCCCATTAGAAAGAAACCATAAGGTTTGTCAAGACGGTTTCATAAGAGATATTTTCTACCGAAATCGAATGCAAGAAAGACTTTCTAAGTTAGAATCTTTAAACTAGACCAAGTAATAAAGACACCCCTTTTTGGAGACCTGCCTCTGAGTTCTAGGACATAATATAAACTTTTCCTTAATAATTAGGGAACAAATCCATCCTTTTATTCCATGACCGACCTACTATGGAGCCTAACAGGTCCAATAATCTAATATTGAAAAACACGAGTCCAACCAAAACCAACCTTCACATAATATGAAATACACCATATTTATGTCAAATAAATTTCACCAAGACCCCTTTATTACAAACATATACCGCACACTCCCATAGACTCTTTTGTCAATCGCGGAGTCTTCTATCGTGGAATAATTAGAAAAATAAAAGAGATTGAAACATCATTGGGACAAAAACCAAAATACAGAACCAACAATGGGTTCACATAAGAGATAGAACCCCAAATATAAAACCACATGAACCATAATGGAAGGAGTTTTCAATATACCATTGTCGAAGATAGAAGTAGCACCCCTGGCACAAGAGCTAGATAAGCAGCAATCAATATCTTATTTGCCCAAGTGGCAATCTATATGGGACACTCCCTTTTAACCTGGAGACCATGAATCCTTACCTTGCCTATTTCCATCCTCACCTCATTCATCCCCGTACTAATAAGACCAGACTGGCGTGATAGAGTTATTACTATTTGGTTCAACAGATTAATAGAATGTCAAAAATCAGCATTGGTAACCTCCCCCTAAGTTAACTGAGAATGAATTCCACCTTCCGAGATACGGTTAGTGGAGAAAGATGGGACACCACATAGAAAACTAGAAGACGCTACCCTTAACAAGGTTTATGCTTTATAAGTTAGACTAGATCTATCCACATTGTCCTCTCATGGGATAGGTGAGTTTCCAAAAACTCCAGATCATTGAGAAGACATGATTGGAAAAGTGAACCAAAGAAGATTCTGAGAAAAGTTCAAGACCTCAGACTCCATAGCTCGAAAGGAGAATAACCAAGAAAATGAAACATTCCTAAGTGCCTTGTACTATCCTGATTATAAGTGTAGTGCATAACACACCCAAAAGCAAGGCACTACTCGACACGTCTTTGTGGATACTCCATGAGACTTAAAGCTAAAGCTCTAATACAAAATTTAAATGGCCCAAGCCAAAACCTTGTCATAATAGGCAATCCCAAGGCTAACTAGGACCCAGAACCACCCCCTTTACCCAACCCAACCACCATGCATACCTTGAGCCAGTTGAATCCTGGACATATAACAAGATAGCATGTTCAACCCCATTGTGACTTTGGGATAAGTTTATAACTAAGACCAACCTAACCAAGTCAAATCTCCTAATATCCAACCAAACCAATGTGGGAGCCATAAATCAATACCATGATAACAAGCCAATGTATGTATACATATGTGTAACATAAACGACCCAAACCATACTCCAGTCTACAGTTGTCCATACAAAACCTCGAAACCAACTAAAGAGTACCTAGTTGGGACATGCCCCGAAATATAGTAAAAAACTACTGTCTATGAAAGACAATAAATATGTAAATTAAACCCTTACATGAAATAGATGCCTTCAAAAATATGGAAGATCACCGCTTGAATCCAATATTTATTGTACACAAAACCATTCACCAAGCAAGAAGAATAGAATGGTCGGTTACTACATAGCGTGGGTATACAACCGCCAGTTGACAGGTTAGTGGGTGAACACTTGCATACACTCAGGATAAGGAAAAAATTATTCCATTTACAATCCATCTAAATCCCTCCATAGTGAATACAACCATATATATATAACACTATACCTGGAAAGAAAATTGGGTTTAGGATCTCTTTAATAACCTTTACCTGCGGTTTGTAGATCTGCCATGCTAAACCACCTACGGGCTATATGGGTTCAGATCCATCTGTTTAAAGGGCCTAGTGAAATTAGTTGTACGACTAGGGAATTATTCTATGGGATGACTAGTAAATCCCCTCAATATAGTATCACCAAGACCAACCTCATATCGGAAAATATGAGTTTCCAGTTTTTGTTCCCCCGGGACCTCTTTCTTCTATGGCTTAGCTATACTCCCGTTGTTATTGCCCAATTAAAACCAATTTCTAAATAACCCAACCATTATCTATTTCATAACTAATTCTATTGATATTGTTATCGTCATACCAACCCTTACTTACAAGTATCATCCATAGTCAAGCATTTATAGGTTTAAGGGGACATTCAAGTGCCCTTTCATTTACCATATTGAACAACTGAGAGGACTTCTATGTTCCTTACAAGCATAACCATTTTGACTTTTCCTTTTCAAATGATTTAAACCAATTCCATTAACACATTCAATTGAGGGATCTCCATGTATACCACAAGGTTTGAAAAATAGACAAAACACGACCGCCAAAACCTTCTTAACCATTTTAGACCATACCAAACATTTAAAGAATATATATCATTTAATCCATGAAAAACTATCCAAATCCATTTAGGGTTCTATTACCAAACCAAACCATGCAAGTGTTCTAATGAAAGGTCAAACATGTTGAGGACATACCTTTACCAAGAACAAAACAAATGCATAAACCACATAATTAGGGTGTTTCAAGACCACTTTGTTAAACCAGAACCAACCAATAATGACATATGCCAACCATTACTAAGAACATGTAAAAAATGATTCAAACCAATACCAAACCATATGCATCAATACCCTCAACATATATTTCGAAAACCACCATTCATGATTCATAAATCAATGTGTAAAACACAATACACATGCCTTTAGTTGGAAATAACAATGAGGGAAGGAGTACAATCTTTATACAAAGATTCACGGTAGCAATTTTAACCTTTGAGCCCTTTGAAGAATAGTTGAGAAACGCTAGCCTCAATTCTTTCAAAAGTGAGTTTGAGAGAGTATTTGAGGTGTTTTAATCCTCTACCAAGTGTTATAAAAGGCTACGAAAGGTGATATAACGTGAGAACATAAAGGATTGGAAGTAGGAAATGTTGAAACTTCCGTTGTCTTAAAAATTAAAACAAACCATGCCCAGGGGTACGACTCCCTCTTACCATATGTACCTAGGGTGTGAGTGGTGCCCCAACTCATACCTAAACCTTTCCATGACCTTACCAACTGGTTTCTATATAAATCCACCACCTTAACTCATACCTAAGGGTAAAATTTACACCCTCAATCGTATCTAGGGCAGACTCCATAAGACCAAGACAATCATGCACTATAGGACTTATACAATACCACGTGTATGCTCTTATACGACTCGTACCCTAATAGGTCATATCTTTGGCAGTAGATAAGCCATCCATGCTTCCTAAGATACGATTAAACCATTAAGTCACCTCAAAATTCATATTCAAGGGTACGATTGGTACCTTTAAGTCATACCGAATCAAAAAGGTTAACAACTTCAGAAATTTTGCAATGATCCAAATCATAAGGTATTTCAGGAGCTAACATTCTAATCACCACCATCAATATCTAAGGTTGGAAATCAGGGTATAGCAACAATCATGCGCCACTAATGAAGTATCTCACATAATTTACAACTCAATAAAATAGAGAAATCAACCTAAAATATGTTATTTAACTTAGTCACGGGCTATAAGCACATTCTTCTTCACAAAAACCTAATTTGATTACCGATAATCTATGCCCATTGGAAGAGACCCATCTATCACACACACAAAAATCACAAGAGCATCCTACGGAGACATACTTGGGCAAATGGAACCTTTATGAAGAATACATTTTAACTACTCTTTAAATTTTTTCAACTTAACCGAAGTCATTCTATATAGAAGGATTGCTATAGGATGGGTATATGGTAGAAGATCAATCCCAAATTCTATTTTTCCTATTGGGGGGAATACATAGAAGGTCATTGAGAAACACTTCAGGAAATTTGTTAACTACCAAGATAGATTTCAAAGAAGGAATTTTAGAATTGGAAACCTTGACCCAAGCTAAATAATATAGAAACCCTTTACAAATCAAATTTCAAGCTTTAAGATATGAAATAAACACCCTTTAGGTACAAGACCACTACCTTCCCAGTCAATTACTGGTTCACTCAGGAATTAGAAACTGACTCTTTGGGTTCGACAATATGAAGAAGTCTAGCACCAATAGAGTCAATCCATCCCCAAGATCACATCAAAATCCACCATGTCCAACACTATTAAATCCACCAATGTCTCCCTACCATAGTTAGACATTGTACAACCCCTATAAATTCTTCTATCCACAGTAAAATCACCCACCAGGGTAGACATAGTGAAGGGATTAAAAATGCACTCAGGATAGAAACCAAAATAAGAACTACATAAGGGGTCATATAAAAAAGGTGGAAACTAGATCAGTCATATGATATACATCATGAGAGAAAGGTTTTAATATACAAGTGACAATACCATAATATGCCTTAGTTTCTTGACAGTTGGAAAGGGCATAAAGATGGTTTGGAGCAGTATCGATACTTGAAGTAGCACCATTTGGTATAAGATCTTAAGAAGTAACAACCAGAATCGTATTTGCTCAAGTAGCCACACAAGAAAAAGTACAATGTCATTGTATATGACTTGAATGACCACATTTGAAGCATAAGTTCCTCCCCTTAATGTAATAAATGCAGTAAAGTTGTCTACAGATTCCCTAAAGAGGATAGGGTAAGATTGAATAGGCTCCACTATCCTTAGGCTGGGAACCTTTTTCCTTAAGCCCAATGTTAGCCTAAAAGCAATGATCACCAGAAGACTTAGGATAAGAAGCACTAATAGTCATAGGGGAACTCCCCCAATTCCTTTTCTTGCTCCACTGTTTCCTATTTTTACCATTGTTTTGTTTGCCCCTACCCTACCCTAGATATCTGAACTTCTTATTCTTCTTTTCTTCTATCTTTGCCCATTTCCCCCTTCCCGTGAATAGGACCAGACTAGCGTGATAGAGAGGTTACTATCTAAGCGAACTGATGACTAGAATTGGGGAACTCAGCATTAGACACATCACCCTAAGTTATCAAGGCATGAGTATCATCCATCGAGAAACCTATGAAGAACTAGTAAAAATTAGTGGAACGCCACGAGAAGCAGTTCTCTCAGGATCACAGACCCTAGATTAGGTTTGTACTCTATTGATTGGATGAGTTACATCCACATTGTCCTTAGGCATGACAAAAGAGTTTCTATGAGCATTAAATCTTAGAAGAGGAATGATCAGAAACACAATTAATTAAAATTAGATACTTTCCAAAACTTTAGAATCCATCGCCCAAAAATAGAACATAAGAAAGGGAAATATTCCTAAATGCCTCATAACCACTTCCTTATAAGTGCGACATGCTACACATCCATAAAATACATTTTACTTAACACGGCTTTCTAGACACCCACTGACCATGAACTTAGTCTCTAATACCTATCTTGTCACGACTCATACCAGGGATAAGTCGTGATTGGTATCCCAAGTCCCCCAAGGACCAGACGCTACGCCCATAAACCTAGCCAACTTAAACACAATAAAACTAAAAGCTAATGAGTTTCAAGAATATAACAAGATAGAGTTGAGTTTTCAAACTTATAACAACAAAGATAAATCAGCTAAAAAGGGTCTTAAATATATAATACCAAATCTACCCAGATCTTATTGTCTACAAATACCTCTAAGAAACCAAACATCAACCCATGTCAAGACATGCCACCAACTATATCCAAAACTCATTGGAATAGTCTAAGACATAAGTAAAAATAAGACCATGAAATCAGGGCATTTTAAGGAATGGAAGCTCATAACTTCAAGATGACTCGTATTTCAAGGAATGGAAGCTCACAACTTTAATATGACTCATGGATAATATAGAAATCACCTACTATTTTATAAAGAAATAGAAGTATCTTCGGACCCTATATCGTGTAGAATACAATGCCCAAGGATGGTTAGAGAGGTAAAAACTAGCATGTGACTCGAGGAAGGGATTAAATAATGCCAAGTCCAAAACCACATTAAAATCACATAAACATAGTGTACATACATACATATATATATAAATATCGAGAAAGACAAACAGGGTTTGGCATGAGATTTAAAACATTATCCTTGACTGTGTAGATCAAATTATCATCTACACCCCTAGACTATATGGGTCCAGCTCTCACCCTATTGATAACATTCTAGTACGTGTTAATCGGATGAACTTGGGTATCCAAGGAAGACCAAGTAAAGCCCCAAGCCCAGTTGATTTTAGGATACAAATATGCACAGTGTAACGCCTCGAGATCCCATCCTGAGATGTCACACGGTGCTTGTGACCCCGAAGGACCACAAGCTAACCGTTTTATGATACCTGTACCTGTACACTGCATAATATCTGGAATAAATATAGAAATTGGCCATAAGGTTCAACACATCTATAAATACTCAAAATATAAAAATGAATACTATACAATACATCCGTCTAAAAAGCCTCTAATCTGACTAAACTGTGGAGTTTATGGGACAGGTCCCCAACTAACTCCATTAACTGAAAGTAAATAAGATTTTGATTACAATAATAGAAAACTGAAACCCATCCTCTTTGCTGACTGGGATTGATCTATTGATGATACTCTGGGTCCTGTGCCTCTAAACCTATGGCATCAAGTGAGACACCATAGCACAAATATGTTAGCACAAAATATATCAAGTATCTAGATGGGGTAAGGCTAAATGCAAGGGCTCATACATGCAAAATATGTATAACCTAAGTGATCATGAGAATACACATGAAAAAAGTACACATATAAGAATGCATAAATCATTCTCATAATCATCACAACTCTAGATACTTGACCTTGGGTACCGCTTTACTACAAGATAAACTCACTACCACCACTGAGATACTGAAGCACTGACTCATCTGCTACTTATAACTGAGGATTAGATATACTTATATCAAAGTCTAAGTTCTGAGCTTACCGCTTTCAATTCAAAGAATTAGAAATTCAACTTTTCTAATAGATAACTTCGCAAGCTTTATCAATGCAAAGAAAATAGGATTATATCCGAATTCGACAACAAGAATACTCAACAAATTCTGGGAAGAAGATCAAGCCTATCTGATGGGAGATCTTTAAATATGATAATAAGAATATTCAACATGATTTGAGACTGAGATCAAGCCTCTCTGATGGGAGATCTATAAATATGATAGTAAGCATCTGTATATGAGGCCAAGCCTATCTAACAGGATGGTCCATGAGTTAATAAAACTATCTGAGTTCCTTACTGAGATAGACGACTGTACCATATGGCCTTGACTTCTGAAAATTGATAATGGAACTATAACTATGGGAAGTAATCACTTAACCGACATGCCCCGACCTACCACAGGTGGGGTCTAACCTATAACCCTAGCTGAAAGGGCATCAATACCATGCCAAAGGTAAAGAATCACTCTCAGTTCAAGCCTCTCTAATGGGATGACCCTCCCAGGAAGTCGACTTGAGGCAATATAATAGTAAACCTCTTTGCCAGTGACTACTTCTACTGATGGGGATTCCTGTATCCTATGCTAGCTATGCAGTTCTGGAGTTCAGGAATAGCTTTAATGGGAGAAACCGTCATTCCTTTCCTCGCTCAGTGCGAGTTTCTACTCCCAACGGAAAGACTCTCACTGAATCCTTAGAATGAACACAATAAAGCTGAATCTGTTTGCATGATCATGTTTCTCAAATGATCTGGCTGAAATATGCTTAGATCACTTGGTTTCATATTTGACAGAAATAATATAGAATCACAGTATCTGACTAATGATACATAACTTGATTAGATTATTCAAATCATTTTTGAGATAAGAATTAAACCACTTGAGTTCCATTAAGACTGGCCTGCGTCAGGTCTGAGGCTAGATTACTAGTGATACAGAGATTACAGAGATAACTGAGATTACTAAGCTTTATTAAGCCTCGCACTTGTCTGAGGATACAAAGTTCTATAGTTCACTTAGTTTTAAAAATCATGGCTCGGTTGAAATTATCGAGAAACTGACACGGGCTCTAGACAACAACTCTATTTTTGGGTATAAATACCCCCAAGACTCGATAACATAGAAGTAAAGCATCATCATTCATTTAAGAAGCACAAACATTCATGCATCATTACCGTCATTCAGGCATATTCATAAGAAACTCAGAAATCATCCCATATATTCAATTTCACAATCATTAGAACATCACCTGAAGCCTCCAACGATTCACAAATGTCTACTCATCATCACAACTACCAAGGAATCACTCTAAGAACTTTAGGATCAAACATACTTTCCCCCTCACAAATCTTACGGCATCACATCTATCATTTAGGAAATATAAACCTCTATTCACCATCATGATTACTAAAGGATTGTTGCCAAAATTTAGGGGGTCATCAATACTAATTCATCATCACAAACTACCTTAAGGAATACATGCTATTAAATTATACTCCATTCAATAAAGTCTTGCATCAAGTACTTCACACCTATATCGGTCTCGACATATATCTAGATATCATGAGATTTCGGTAAAACTTCACACTATCATGTCATTACTCTCTTGCTAACCACTTAGCATGTATCAAAACTTAAAATAAATCAAAGAGCACTCACTTGGGAGATTTACCGCTATTTCATCTCAACTTACTCACTATGGTCCTTTGAAAACCACCATACATGTCTGGTCTACACCTACTCGAGGATTCCATAATAATATTTTATCTCATTCTACTCACTAAGGAATTTTATCAAACACTAGTTGTGCATGGACTAGCCCACAACTTTGGGTTTCCCCTTTAACATACTATAATGCCCCTCTATGCTTCACCTCAGTCTTTCATCCAACCTATGGGGTGTATACTCTGCTTATTCAACGATTTCTACACCCTAATGTTATGAACACCTCACATAGAAACCAACTTCAAAAGGGCTCCTCACAAAATCACATAAATTCCACATACTAGGGTCAAAGACCATAAATCTTGCAAACAATCATGAATCCAAACTCAAAAACACAAGTAACATCAACTTCAACTCATACAAATCATGGAATATCACAAAACATAAAATCATTAAGTTTAAAAAGGGGTACTTGAGCTTCATGGATGAAAGGGACACAAGAATCAACCTCTACATACCTGGGAATTTCTTTTCTTGAAGGCTCTTGAAAGGAGTTCTTGATTTCTCTAGATCCTTCTTGATCTCTCTTGAATTTTATGAAAAGAGAAGAGAGTATTTTGATTTTGGAAACCCTATTTTTTTGGTGCAAGAGATAAAAATAAAGATAAAGGCCCTTGGCCCGGTATTTATAGAGCTGGGGGAGGATATGGAAAAGACCAAAATGTCTCTTTAAAAATTGTCTAGAAAATTTAGATCGAGATCTGTGATGGTCGACCTGATGATCCGTCAGAGGGACTGACGGTCAACCAAGTCATCCATCACTCGGGGTCTAGGAATGGGACATTCTGTCTCAGTCTGATGGGCCCCTTAACTGTCCATCAACTTTCTGACGGTCCACCACTTTGGCTGTCATATGATGACTGAAAAAAAATCCACCGCCTTATTCTGACGGGACACTTGATGGTCCACCAAGGACTTGGTGGTCCATCAGATCGACTGTCAAACCTACGATTCCAACAATGCATAATAAAACGGCCATAACTTCTTTGTCCGATGTCTGTTTTTGATGAAATTGGTATTGATGAAAAGCTTACACATGATTCAAAGTGTTTCATACTTGGGAAGATATTTCTGAAACTTTTAGACTTAGATTTTCCACTTTGCTGGATACTCTCTAAGGCTTAGACAAGAAGAGAACTTTGCGGGGTATTACACAAAGTGTCTCACAAGAACATGGTCATCAATACCAACCCTTACACAGGTAAATATAAGTTACCTATATCAGTACCTCAGAACCCCAACTATAATACCTCACATATTTCTAAGCTAGGAAGTGAATAAGTATTCATATGTATAGAATCTCCTATCCTGTAATTCATACTTGAGTACATGAATTACTATTAATATCCTAGTGACAGGATAGCTTATGATGCATTAAGTATGTTCATATGAGTCACTTAAGGTAATACAAGCTAAGAGTTTTTGAATCCACCAAGTTTTAGTGTTTGATTTTGCAAGAGTCATCTTTAAATGAGTATAACTCAATATTAATGTGGTATTTTCGTTGATTTAGACCCACCAAATTGTAGAGAATAGAATTAACTTTTCTACGATACCAATTTTACCTTAATACAATACCCAAGCAAAAAGTTATGCCATTTTCATAAGAGACAGAAAGCATAGGCGATTGGTTAGGCACCTCCCAACCCAAGCATAAGCGATTGGTTACGCGTCGGCCAACCCAAGCATAGCCGATTGGTTAGGCGCCGGCCAATCTAAGCATAGGCGATCACTTGGGTACCGCCTAAGTCAGTTACAGGTGTCAAAAACACTCCATTTTGAGTTATTTTAAAGGTAATTATGTCTTTAAATACTCCTTACACGTCCCTAAACTTACACCTATGAAATATATATCTTCTAAACCTATTGCAACCCTATTTTCATCTCAAAGCTCATCATCCAAGAGCACAAAAAGGGAAAAACAACTAGGGTTGCATAATTAAGATTGAAGATTCGATTTCAAGGAAATTGCTCCGTCAATCATCAAGAATCTTCCTTCTAAGGTATGCGTGAGTTGATTTATGGATTCCTTTCATCCATAAAGCTCAAAAACTCTCTTTTTCATTATAAAGTATGATTTCTATGTTGTTGGGTATTGATGATCATGTTGTTGATATTGGGTGATTCCCAAGATGGAATTTTTATATGTTTTTTTTAATTTCATAATATCATATGAGTTGGAAACATGTAAATTTGGTTGTTCATGATGTATAATTTGATGATTTCACCTATGCTTAAGATGTTCATATAAGGTGTTTGATAAAATGCCTAAGGAACTAGAAATCATGCAATATAGCTAAATTGTGATTAAGTGAAGGATTCATGATATGCCCTTACGTTCCAATGACTTCTATGTTGATAATGTGCCTTGTAAATGTTGTTGGAATACTCATGAACTATTCCTATGAGATTATGCTTTGTTTACTTGTAAATCCTACTTATGAACAAGATGTATGATAATCATGCAATCCACATGAACTTCCATGCTATTGGTATGTGTTGCCAATATGATTATGCAATGAACATGATATTAAGATTGTGCAACTACTTCCATGTGATATGAAATCCTTTCCATGCAATACATAGTTGATAGCCATTCATAGTATGGGATCTCTACTTATGATATTATAAATTATGGACTCTACTCTTATGATCAAGTCAGTCATGCGTGTTAGTTTCCTTCCATAGAGTCCTGCGGCTACTTGTACTCGAAAACTATAGCCGTGTGCCTAGATATATGTCATGTTTTATGATATCCGAACTCAAGCTATGATTTCATAGACTTCAGTCAGTCATGTGACTCAGGAGAACCTCATAATCTTAGTCAGTTGTCAGATATCAGTAACATTTTGCCAGTCATCAGAATTCAGTAAGATTAAGTCATGCACAATCAATTATTCATCTCCAGTACCTCTAGATGGGAGTAGAGGTTAGCACCGAGTAAACCCAAGGATAGGAACTCACCTGCTAGTTCAGGTTGTGATTCTTATTAGTCATCCTTGTGTTCCTTAACTATGTAGCTAGCGTAGGTTGAGACATCTTAACCCATCAGATTAGGGTTGGTGAGGTGGCTTAACCCATCAGTTTAGGGTTCCCATGGTTCTCATTGAGTATCTGCCATATAAGGGTTACTCAAAGATTGTCCTTACCTATAGCACGGTATTGACACCCCTCCACTCGGGGCTGAGATTGGACCTCAGCTTAGCTATAGTGGCATACATGGGGCATATCTGTTAAACAGTACTTCCCATAATTTTTGTATCAGTCTCAGTAAAAGAACTCAGGGCATTCTTCAGATTTCAGTATATACAAGACTGTCAGATACAGTCATCCATGTTATCAGTTTTAGTATCAGTCATGACAGTTATTAGTAAACCATGTATTAGCTTACAAGTCATGCTATAACGTATTCACGGTCCCAGTTTCTATATATGTGTGTTTGCACTCCCATGTTCATATTAGTCAGTTAGTGTTTTTCATGCATGAAACCCCTTTATGTTCAGCCTACCTTCCTCGTATACTCAGTACTCCAATTGTACTGATGCATTTGCACTATGGTGCTTTCTTTTCATGTTACACTATAGGTTTTGAGACACAAGCTCCAGCCCAGCAGTAGCGGTAGCATTCCAGTTGTAGAGACACAGTGAGTCCTCATTCATTCGAGGACAATATAATTTGATTCATTTATTTATTTCTTCAGTTTAGTTTTATGCAGTTAGTTAGAGAAATGTTCCTTAAACTCTTTATTCAGATAGTTTAGAGGATTTCAAATTTATGTTCATATTTATGTTAAGATTGAGTTGTTTTGGGTATTTTCACCCACATGATTGTATTTAGTTGAATCTTATGGCCTTGCAGTTCCATGTATTTCGCATTATTATATCGTGATTTGCAGTATACAGGTACAGATATCAGTCATGGGTTAGCTTGTTGTCCCTCAAGGTCATGAGTATTATGTAGCATTCCGTTTCATCGAATCGGGGTGTTACAAACTTGGTATCAGAGCCTAAGGTTCAATAGAGTCCTAGGAAGTATGAAAGTTGCATCTAGTAGAGTCTTGTGCATGGGTGTATTGCACGCCACATTTATGTGTGGGAGGATATAAGATATTTTAGGAATAGTGCTCTTTCTTTATTATTAATGTCATGCTAGTGAGCATAATCACAAGTTAAACTCTCAGTCTAATCCATTCTTCTCTAATTTCAGACCATGGTCCCAAAGAGAAGAGACCATCCAGCTCCTCAGCCCGAAGATCCTTTGGGCAAATATGTTTCCCATGCGGAGTTTAGAGCCATATTTACCATACTCGCTCAGTCCATGGCTGTATAGAATAAATGACCACCAGTCATTCCAGCCAATCTAGTCACCACTCCTAAAGTAGCTAGGGTTCGGGACTTCACCCAGATGAACCCTTTATCTTTTCATAGGTCTAAGTCTAATGAGCACCCTCAGGAGTTCATTGACCAAGTCCAGAAGCTCATCGAACTCATGGGTGTTACTTTTATTGAGAGTGCTGAGTTAGCCACCTACCAGTTATAGGATGTTTCCCATGATTGGTACAAATAGTTGAAGTCTTAGAAGTTAGATGATATAGGCCCTATTGAGTAGGAGGGATTTGTTACAGCCTTCTTAGACAGATTCTTTCCCCAAAAGCTGAGGGAATCCAAAGTTCTTGAGTTCATTAATCTCGGGCGGGGGAATATGAAGGTTAGGGAGTATTCTCTCAAATTTACTTAGCTAGCTAGGTATGCTCCTCATGTGGTTGCAGACAATAGAGATAAGATGAGCAAGATCGTGTTAGGGGTCAATGATAGCGTGGTAAATGAGTGTAGGTCTGAGATGCTAATCGGTGATATGACCTTAGCTAGAATCATGAACTATGCCCAGCAAGTAGAAGAGCAGAATTTTAATACTAGGGAGAGGCAGAATAAGAGAGCAAGGTCAGGTAATTTCAACTTTGCTCACCCCAAGTCAGATGGAGAAAACCGTTCATAGTTTTGCTCCAAGTCAGCCATTCTAGCTTCTTCCTCTGCCAGCGCTCCAGTTCTAATGTTCATAGATGGCAATAGAAACAAAGCGCCAGGCTCTAAATCTCAAGGCAGTATTAGCAGTGCCTGAACGAATCCCCTTTGTCAGACTTGTGGTAAGAACCACAAGGGCATTTGCAGAGCCGGTTGTGATGTCTGTTTTGGTTGTGGCAAGCTCTACCACAGGATTAGGGAGTGTCTTCAATCAAGTCTTCAGGGTCAGCAAAATCATTCTACAGCTCAGTCCAGTCACCCGAACTAGCAGGGTGCCACTTCCAGTGCTACCAGTGGGTAACGTCCATATAGACTCTACGCCCTTCAGTCCCGGTAGGATCAGGATAATTCTCCTGATATCGTTACTGGTATGTTACAGATTTTCTATATTCATGTTTATGCTTTGCTATACCCAGTGCATCTTTGTCTTTCGTTACTCCATACATAGCAAGCGATTTCAGAATCAGTCGTAAATTCCTAGGAGAGCCCTTCTCAGTGTCTACCCCAGTGGGTAAAACCATCATAGCCCGATGGGTATACAGGAACTGCCCGGTTATGATGTCTCAGAAATCCACGCCAGCAGATTTAGTGGAGTTAGAGATGACTAATTTGGGTGTTATTCTCAGCATAGATTGGCTTCATTCTTGCTATGCCACTGTCTACTGCAAAAACACGATAGTTCAATTTTAGTTCCTGAATGAGCCCGTCCAAGAGTGGAAGGGTAGCATTTCAGCGTTCAGGGGTCAACTTATTACCTACCTTCAGGCAACAAAAATAATTTCTGAGGGGTGTGTGTATCATCTCGTGCATGTTAAAGATTCGAGTTCTGAATATCCTAGCCTCGAAATAGTCCCTGTTGTTAATGAATGTTCAGATATCTTTCCCGAAGATCTTCCAGGCATTCCTCCCAAAAGGGAAATAGACTTCGACATAGACCATCTTTCGGATACTTAACCTATTTCTATTTCTCCATACAGAATGGCACCAGCAGAACTCAAGAAACTAAAAGATTAATTAGAGTATCTCTTAGATAAGGGATTCATCAGACCCAGCATTTCCCCATGGGGTGCGCCAATATTATTCATGTGCAAGAAAGACGGTTCTCTCAGGATGTGTATTGATTACCGTTAACTCAATAAGGTCATGGTCAAGAACATATATCCTCTTCCCAGGATTGATGATCCATTCGACCAACTTTAGGGTGCCAGTTACTTCTCCAAGATAGACCTCAGATCAGGCTATCATCAGCTCAGAGTTAGAGAATGTGACATTCCGAAGACAGCTTTTCGTACTTGGTATGGTCACTTTGAATTTTTAGTCATGTCATTTGGTCTTACCAATACCCCTGTAGCTTTTATGGATTTGATGAACCGTGTGTTCAAGAAGTACTTGGACATGTTTGTCATAGTCTTCATAGATGATATTCTGGTCTATTCTCGCACAGAGCGTGATTATGCGAACCATCTCAGGATTGTTCTTCAGACTCTCAGGGATTACCAGTTATTTGCTAAGTTCAGCAAGTGCGAATTTTGGCTAAGATCAGTAGCATTCCTTGGCCATATTATTTCCGGTGATGGCATTAGAGTAGATCCTCAGAAAATCAAGGCAGTAAGAAACTAGCCCAGACTCGTATCTCCATTAGATATTAGAAGTTTCTTGGGTTCGGCAGGCTATTACAGACGGTTTGTTGAGGGATTTTCTTCTATTGCATCTCCCATGTCCAGATTGACTAAGAAGAAGATTAAGTTTTAGTGGTCAGATTCATGCGATAAGAGCTTTCAAGAGTTGAAGACTTGACTCACCTCCGTTCTAGTTCTAGCTATTCCAGATGGTTCAGACAGTTTTGTGGTCTATTGTGATGCATCCAGAGTGGGTTTAGGTTGTGTCCTCATGCAGTATGGTAAGGTCATAGCCTATACCTCCAGTCAGTTAAAGCCACATGAGAAGAATTATCGAACTTATGATCTTGAGTTAGCAGCGGTAGTTTTTCCTTGAAGATTTGGAGGCATTATTCTATAGATTTCATGTAGATGTCTTCATAGACCATAAAAGCCTCCAGTATGTCTTTTCCCAGAAAGATCTCAATCTTCACCAGTGAAGATGGTGAAAGCTCTTGAAGGATTATGACATGAGTATTCTTTATCATCCGGGCAAGGCCAATGTTGTGGTCTACGCTCTTAGTAGACTCTCCATGGGTAGTATTTCTCACATTAAGGATAGTAAGAAAAAGATGGCTCAGGAAATCCATTAGCTTGCCAGACTAGGCGTTCACTTAGTCGATTCTTTAGAGAGTGGTGTATGTGTTCATAGTAGTTCAGAGTGATCTCTATTTTCTGAGGTAAAAGAGAAACAAGACAGGGATCCTAGCCAGGTGTAGATGAATCGAGGCAGCAAATACTTGCATAAGCGCTTGGTGCGTTATACTCTATTCATCCAGGGGCCACTAAGATGTACCACGACATGCAGGAGATCTATTGGTGGAGTGGGATGAAAAGAGATATTGCAGAGTTTGTGGCTAAAGTGCTCTACATGTCAGCAGGTTAAGATAGAGCATCAAAAACCTAGTGGTTCTATGCAAGAGTTCACCATTCCTACTTGGAAGTGGGAAGAAGTTAACATGGACTTCGTGATGGCTTTGCCTAGAACTTGTCATCAGCATGATTTAGTCTGGGTCATTATAGATAGAATGACCAAGTCAGCGCATTTCCTTCCTGTTTGTACATCTTATTCTGCCAAGGATTATGCCAAACTCTATATCAGGGAGTTAGTCAGATTACACGGTGTTCCACTATATATCATCTCAGACAGAGGTACCCATTTCACTTCTCACTTTTGGAAAACATTCCAAAAGGGTCTCGGTACCCAAGTCCATCTCAGCACATATTTCATGCTCAGACAGATGGTCAAGAAGAGAGGACCATTTAGACTCTTGAAGATATGATAAGGGCGTGTGAAATTGACTACAAGGGAAGTTGGGACGACCACTTGCCTTTGATTGAGTTTGCATACAACAATAGCTATCATTCTAGTATTCTGATGGCTCCATTTGAAGCTCTCTATGGTAGGAGATGTAGATCTCTGATTGGTTGATTTGAAGTTAGTGAGGCCTCAGTCATAGATCCTGACTTAGTATTTGATGCCTTAGAGAAAGTTCAATTGATCAGAGAGAGACTCTAGGCTGCTTAGAGTCGATAGAAGTCCTATGCAGATGTTCGTAGAAAGGATCTCGAGTTAGAGGTCAATGACTATGTCTATCTTAAGATCTCTCCCATGAAGGGAGTGAAAAGGTTCAGAAAGAAAAGGAAACTCAGTCCCAGGTATGTCGGTCCCTTCAGAATTCTTTGTCACTTTGGCATGGTAGCTTATGAGCTTGAGTTGCCTTCAGATCTAGCCTCAGTCCATCCATTCTTCCATGTCTCTTTGATAAAGAAGTGCATAGGTAACCCAGCAGTTGTTGTCCCTATTCAAAGCATCGACATTCAGAACAACCTCTCTTATGAAGAGATTCCAGTCGAAATCTTAGATTATCAGACTCGTAGATTGAGGAACAAAGAAGTCCCTCTAGTCAAGGTTCTTTGGCGAAATCAGTCTCATGAGGGAGCTACTTGGGAAGTAGAAGTAGATATGCGTACCAAGTATCCTCACCTCTTCCCTGACGGTTCAGATCAAGCTCAATGTAACAGTTCTCCTTTATCTTATTCAGTTTCTAGTATAAACTTGGTACCTATTAACCGTTTCATATTCAGTCATGCATTCATGTGCCAGTTGTCCTTGCATCAGATATTCACGAGTTCAGTATGTTTAGCATGTCAGTCATGATATCAAGTTTTAGTTCTTCATGTTCAGTTCAGGTTCTATTCTCTTGTATCCCTTCTGAGTAAATTCTCATTCAAGGACGAATGTTCCCAAGGGGGAGATATTGTAATACCCCGCATGTTTCTAAGCTAGGAAGTGAATAAGTATTCCTACGTATGAAATCTCCTATCCTGTGATTCATACTTGAGTACATGACTTACCATGAATATCCTAGTGATAGGATAGCTTATGATCCATTAAGCATGTTCATATGAGTCACTTAAGGTAATACAAGCTCAGAGTTTCTGAATCCATCAAGTTTTAGTGATTGATTTTGCAAGGGTTATCTTTGAACAATTATAACTTGATTTTTGCAAGAGAAAGTAAGCATAAGCGATTGGTTAGGTGCCTCCCAACCCAAGTATAGGCAATTGGTTAGGCGCCGCCCAACCCAAGCATATGCGATTGGTTAGGCGCCGCCTAACCCAAGCATAGGCGATCACTTGGGCGCCGCCTAAGTCAATTCCGGGTGTCAAAAACACTCCGTTTTAGGTTATTTTAAAGGTAATTAAGTTTTTAAATACTCCTTACACATCCCTAAACTTAACCCTATGAAATAAATATCTTCTAAACATATTGCAACCCTATTTTCATCTCAAAGCTCATTATATAAGAGCACTAAAAGAGAAAAAAAACTAGGGTTGCATGATTAAGCTTGAAGATCCGATTCAAGAAAATTCCTCCGTCAATCATCAAGAATCTTCCTTCTAAGGTATGCGTGAGTTGATTTATGCATCCCTTTCATACATAAAGCTCAAAAACCCTCTTTTTCATTATAAAGTATGATTTCTATATTATTGGGTGTTGATAATCATGTTGTTGATATTGGGTGATTCCCAAGATGGAATCTTTATATGTTTTTTTTAATTTCACGATATCATATGAGTTGGAAACATGTAAATTTGGTTGATCATGATGAATAATTTGATGATTTCACCTATGCTTAAGATGTGCATGTAAGGTGTTTGATAAAAGGCCTAAGGAACTAGAAATCATGCAATATAGCTAAATTGTGATTAAGTGAAGGATTCATGTTATGCCCTTACGTTCTAATGACTTCTATGTTGATAATGTGCCTTGTAAATGTTGTTGGAATACTCATGAACTATTCCTATGAGATTATGCTTTGTTTACTTGCAAATCCTACTTATGAACAAGATGTATGATAACCATGCAATCTACATTAACTTCCATGCTATTAGTATGTGTTGCCAATATGATTATGCAATGAACATGATATTAAGATTGTGTAACTACTTCCATGTGATATGAAATCCTTTCCATGCAATACATTGTTGATAGCCATTCATAGTATGGGATCTCTACTTATGATATTATAAATTATGCACTCTACTCTTATGATCAAGTTAGTCATGCGTGTTAGTTTCCTTCCATCGAGTCCTACGGGTACTTGTACTCGAAAACTATAGCTGTGTGCCTAGATCTATGTCATGTTTCATGATATCCGAACTCAAGCAATGATTCCATAGACTTCAGTCAGTCATGTGACTCAGGAGAACCTCATGATCTTAGTCAGTTGTCAGATATCAGTAACATTCTGCCAGTCATCAGAATTCAGTAAGAGTAAGTTATGCACAATCAATTATTCATCTCCAGTACCTCTAGATGGGAGTAGAGGTTAGCACCGAGTGAACCCAAGGATGGGAACTCACCCACTACTTCAGGTTGTGATTCTTATTAGTCATCCTTGTGTTCCATAACTACGTAGCTAGCGTAGGTTAAGACATCTTAACCCATCAGATTAGGGTTGATAAGGTGGCTTAACCTGTCAATTTAAGGTTCCCATCGTTCTCATTGAGTACCCGCCAGATAAGGGTCACTCACAGGTTGTCCTTAGCCGTGACACAGTATTGACACCTCTCCACTCAGGGTAGAGATTGGACCTCAACTTAGTTAAACACTACTTCCCACAGTTTTAGTATCAGACTCAGTAAAAGAACTCCGGGCGTTCTTTATATTTCAGTATATAAAGGACTGTCAGATACAGTCATCTATGTTATCAGTTTCAGTATCAGTCATAAAAGTTATCAGTAAACCATGTATTAGCTTAGAGGTCATGCTATCACGTATTCATGGTTCCAGTTTCTATATATGTGTGTTTACACTCCCACGTTCATATTAGTTAGTCAGTGTTGTTCATGCATGAAACCCCTTTATGTTCAACCTACCTTCCTCATATACTCAGTACTCCAGTTGTACTGACGGATTTGCACTATGGTTCTTTCTTTTCATATTACACCATAGGTTCCGAGACACGAGCTCCAGCCCAGTAGTAGCAGTAGCATTCCATTCGCAGAGACACAGTGACTCCTCATTGATTCGAGGACAATATGATTTGATTCATTTATTTATTTCTTCAGTTCAGTTGTACGGAGTTAGTTGGAGACATGCCCCTTCAACTCCTTATTCGGGTAGTTTAGAGGCTTTCAGATTTATGTTCAGATTTACGTTCAGATTGAGTTGTTTTGGGTATTTTCATCCACATGATTGTATTTAGTTGAACCTTATAGCCTTACAGTTCCATGTATTCCGCATTATTATTTCATGATTTGCAGTATACAGGTACAGATATCAGTCATGGGTTAGCTTGTGGTCCCTCGGGGTCATGAGCACCGTGTAGCATTTTGGTTCAACGAATCAGGGTGTTACACCAACCTTCACGGCTTAGCTAAATAACCCACTTTAATCCCAATTAAAATAGTTAACGCAGTCTTTTTTATTAACCAATAATAATCTATTACGACATATACCATAAGAATTATCAGACAAATTATGCTTGTAAGGCAATATCATTATGCCATTCAAATAATTCATCACCTTGTGAAAATTCCATGACCACAATAATTTATCATGTCAGTTTGGGGGAATGCCTCAACCACCTATAAATTTAGATTTATTAAGTTAGTGTGGGAATTCCTTGACCCCCATTAGCTAAGATTTAAGTAAAAGCATGGCCAACAAGGCCTTCCATAACAATTTGATCTATTTAACCATTTATTCAATGTAATAGTCTAGGAGAGTAAGTCAAACCACATAATTAACAATATTTCAAAGACAATTATACAGTAGTTGAGGTTACACAATTTCCAAAATCAATTCAAATTATTAGTTATTAATTTGGGGGAATGCCACTACCCCCATCCCATATCACCATACCTATTGTCATAACCCAAACCAAGGCCTAGCCATGATGGGTATCTCAAGTCCACCAAGGATCGTAGATCACCCCCTTATTGCCTAGCTAAATTATATATAAAACTCCAAGCTCCGACTGAAATTCAAACAGATAACAAGATATAATGGTTATAAACTCCAAGACATCTTTGAATGTCGACATCAATACCCAATCCACAGTAACATCCACAAAGCCTCTACTAATCCAAAAATATTCTCATTTGGGACATGTCCTTACCAATAACCATGAAAATGATAATGGTAATATTAATATGAATAATTTAATTCTAGTTAATAAAAGGAAAGAGATGTAATAATCAAGTCTTTCAGAGAATGCAAGTTCACCATATCACACCAATGACCGACTAACTGATTCGACCAACCTTACACTATGCAGGAAAATTAGGTATTACCTCTGAACCCTGTATCACATGGGGATACAACATCTGATGATGGTTAATAGGTAGAGCACTAGCATGTAACTCAGGTGTAAGGATAAAGTAATGATAATTCTAAAATCCAGTTCAAAGTAATGTACATGTTCAGATATATGTATGCATACATATATACTTATATAAAAAGTTGGGATAGGGAAAAAGGCTTAGCATGCATTTTAATACTTTAGCTTGGATTGTGTAGCTTAACCGTCATATAATAGTACCAATGCTACCCAACTCTCACCTGTTGGTCTGGCCATAGTAGGTGTAGCCGCACAAATTAGAAAATAATCTTAACAATTTATATGAGTGTCTTGAACATTCCAATCATATACTATAGTGACTTAAGCACCCGATCATGTAATGTAATATGGGGGACTCTAACCCCCTAATCATATAATAATGTAGACTCAAACCACCCAGTCATAAGCAAGGGGACTCAAACCCAAGGCCGTTTAGAATCCCGCGAGGCACTTATGGTTTCCAGTGTTTGTCCCTCGAGATCACAACTCTCATGGCCCAGCTACACAACCCTATTTTAAGCCCCATTATAACAATTATTACACATTCTCATTTATTGAACTACAATACATACTTAGTCATACATTGTTGGTATCATCATACCAACTATACTTACAAGGTATCGTCAATACGCCACACCAATTACATTAACTCGGGAAACTTCTCCCTTTGTTCATTAATAGAAGGTGAGGGAACACTGACTTGTTTTGTTCATTAAATCAAACAATCATGTTTTAGATAACCTAATTATATCATGTAATTTCTTTGAAAAATAGTTTAAAAAATACTCAAAACCACTTCCAAACAATTGGGTTTGGGTTATTACCAATTAAAATTTCAATATTCAAAAAATTACCAATTATAGCATGCAATTGATCAAAAAATAATTTAGAAAATACTTAAAACCACTTCCTAAAAATTGAGTTGGGGTTATTACCAATTAAAATTCAATATTCAAAAAATTTAGGAAAATAACAATCCCCTAGTTTCTTCACAATACCCATGAATCAAATTGATTTTAAAACACTATTTAAAATATAAAAAATGCATAAGTAAACTTGAAACATCACATAAAAAACAATCATTCAACACCCTTAACCTATGTCCCAAAAAAACCATCAAAACTCCATGGAAAGCTTTTTAAAGCATATGCTTTCACAAAGTAATAGTTGGGGAAGAGTCACTTGCCTAAAATATTAAGAGTTATGGAGAGAATTCGCCCTTGGAGATTCGAATTAATCAACTTCTTAGAAACCCTATGTATCTTGTTTGAGAGGATTTTAGAGAGATTGAAATGTTATTTCAATTTGTTTTTGAGTGCTAATGACATCCAAAATAGGTTTTTTGTCATGGGTCATGATTTGGGGAAAAAGGGAATGTCTAAAGTTCCCTTAATTAAAATCTAAAAAATTATCGCCTATGACTACAGGTCACTCTACGACTCATAAGGACTCACTATGGCACTTTACCATAATTTGAGGTTTGGATAGCAGGTGGGCGACCCTACTTTGGTAGCCCAACGACTCATCCCCTATGACTCGCAGGATCTAAGTCATAGTCAAGACAGAATACTCTGGGCATCACACTTGTTTGGCTATGGATTGTACTATATGACTCATTTTGAGTCTTAACGACTTGTAGCCATTTGTAAAAGTCACAAAAGAAACCCAAGGAAAATATACTTGCAGGCTATGGTAGGGTCTCTAATACCTATAATGATGCATTATGACTCATTAGGAAAGTCATAATATTGGCAGTGAGTTTAAAACTCAGGAATTTTCAAGGACCAAAAATCAAGGGTGTTACATTCTGCCCCCCTTAGGATCAATCATTCATCCCTGAATGATGAAATAAGACATTTATTAGCACGATTTGACTCCAAATTCAAGCACTCTTACCATTAACAAAGACAAAAAATGAAGATGCTAAGATTAAGGAATAAGGAACAACAATGAGTATCTAGACTTTATGTCCTATTTGGCTCCCCATGTAGTTTCTTCAAACTTTTTGTTCCTCCATAGAACATTTCTGAAGCCAAAGACTCAGTTTGCAACCATCAAACTTGCCGATCCAAGTTCTTAATTGGGACCTCCTCGTATGACAAAGATGTATGAATCACCAACACTTCTAAGCAAAATCACTAGGGAAGGATCATCCATTAACTTCTTCAACATCGAAACATTAAAAATTGGGTGAACAAAACCCAAACATTGAAACAACTCTAACTCATAATTAATAATACCTAATATTTTTAACATCAAATAAGGGCCCACATAGTAGGGTCTGGGTTTCCCCTTCTTTCAAAATTGCATCACGCCCTTCATGGGAGACACCTTCAACAATACCCAATCACCAACTTTAAATTACAACTCTCTTCACGTCATATCCTCATACTGTTGGAAACTTTAGGCAGTCTTAAGCCTATCCCAAATCGCATTCACCTTCTTTATAGCATGGTGAACGAAATCATTATCAAACAAATAAGCCTCATTAATTTTAAACCACCCAATAGGAGAACAACATCTCCAACCATAGAAAGCCACAAACGGAGCCATCCCAATTTATGCGTGATGGCTATTATTTTACACAAAAATTTGATAAACATAACTACCTACAAATCCAAGAACATGAGACCTTAACATATCCTCTAAAGTCTGATTAGAGTTTTAGATTTACCCACCCTCTGGGGTGGTAAGTGATACTAACGTTCTCTTAGTTCCCAAAACTTTCTAGAAAAAATGCCAAAAGTGCATGGATAACTAAGTACATTGATCATATAAGATGAAAATTGGAGCATCATACAACTTCACAATCTCCTAAATGAAGAGCTCAGACTAATCTAATGTCGAATAATTAGTCTTCATTAGTAGGAACTGAGCATACTTGGTAATCCTATCCACAATGACCCAAATCGAATCTAACTGATAACGGCACCATGAAAGACCAATAATAATATATATATTGATCATTTCCCAATTCTATTCGGGAAACTCAAACTCTTGAGACAACCCAACAGGTCTGAAGTGCTCCACCATCACTTGTTGACAAACCATACACTTGGCCACAAAATTGGCCCCATCCTTATTCATGTTATTCCACTAATAGATCTCTTTAAAATCATGGTACATCTTCATCTATCCAGGGTGAATAGTAAATCATGATTCATGAGCCTCATCCATAATCCTCCCTCATAGCCTATAAAAATCGGGGACATAAAACCTATCTTAGTATCTCAAGATACCATTACTGCCAATCACAAAAACTATCAGTTTCTGCTAGCCCTCATCACCCTTAATTCACATCGAGGTATGGTACAAAACTTATTGCTCTTTTACTTTAACACTATGGGATGACTTCACCACCTCTTCCACTATAACACCTTCATTCTTAGAGTACAAGAGACGAACCACAAGGTTAGCCGACCGATGAATATCTATCACCAACTCCTACTTCTTCTCCTCTGCATAAGATAATCTTCCCATAGATATCCTACTAAGAGAATCTACAACAACGTTAGCTTTACCTGGATGATAGTACAGACTTATATCATAGTCCTTAGGCAACTCAAGCCATCTCCTTTGCTTAAGATTCAACTTCTTCTGTGTAAACACATATTGAAAGCTCTTATGATCTGAATAGATATCAATATGAACCCTATACAAGTAGTGGCACCGAATCTTCAAAGAAAAGACCATAACCAATAATTCTAAGTCATTTTTTGGGTAATTCTTCTCAAGAACTATTTACTTCCTAGAAGCATCATCCACTTTGCAATGCTTCATAAAAATACAACCCAGTTCCACATGAGATGCATCACAATAAACTAACAAGCCATTAGTATACTCGGGTAGAGTCTGAACCAAAGCCGAATTCAACTCATCCTTTAATTTCACAAAACTACCCTCACAATCATCCGACCACATGAACTATACCTTTTTTTGAGTCAACTTAGTCAATGGGGAAACAATACAAAAGAAATATTCCATAAACCTCTAATAACATCTTGCTAAACCTAAGAAGCACCAAATGTTAATTGGAGTCATGGAACTAGGCCACTTCATAATCATCTCAACTTTTTATGGCTCTACTATAATCGCCTTACTATAGACAACATCATCCAGACAGGTCACAACATTAAACAAGAAATCACACTTAGAGAATTTAGCATATAGTTAGTGATCCTTAAGGGTCTATAACACTACTTAGAGTGATCTCCATAATCTTCTTTACTCATAGAATACACCAAGACATCATCAATTAATACAATGATAAATAAGTTTAGAAAATGATACAGACTCGGTTCATAAGATCCATAAATGTCGTTGGGGAATTAGTCAAACCAAAATACATGAACAAAAACTCATAATGGCCATACAGCTTATAAGAAGAAATATTAGGGATATCTACCTACGTAATCTTTATATGATGATAAATCGACCATAGATCAATCTTAGAGATATACATAGCACCCTAAAGATGGTCAAACAGGTCATCAATACTAGGAAAATAATATTTATTCTTCACTGTCACCTTATTGAAGTGGCTATAATGTACACATATTTAGTGGGACCAATCCTTCTTACGCACAAAGATCATAGGAGCAAACTACAGGGAAACACTAGGATGAATAAAACCCTGATAATAAAGGTCTTTCGACTACTCCTTAAGTTCTTTTAACTTAGATGGAGCTATAATATAGAGAGGGATGGAGATTAGACAAGTGTCAAGAAGAATATCAATCCTAAAATCAATCTTCATGTTAGGAGGAACACTAGGAAGATCATCGGGGAACACTTCAGGAAACTCACAGACCATGAGGATAGATTTCAATGACAGACCCTCAAAACTAGAATCTTTAACATGGAATAAATGGTATAGACTCCTTTAGGATATCAACCACTCAGCTCTAAGATACGAAATAAATCTTTCCTTAAACATTAGGGAAAAACCTTCCGATTCAATCATTGGCTAATTTGAGAAATAGAAACTGACCCTTCGAGCCCAATAGTCAAGAGACACATAACATGAGTGCAATTAATCCATTCCCAAAATTATATAAAAGTCTAAGATGTCTAACTCTTTTAGATCCACTAACGTCTCCCTACTACAGGCCAATGCCACACAACACCTATAGACTCTTCTAGACATAATAGAATCACCTACAGGACTAGACACTAAAACGGGACACAAAATACACTCGAGACCAAAACCAAAATAAATATCCACTTAATGGTTTATCTAATAAAGGGTAGACCCTGGATCACATAGAAAATACCCCTCACAGGAAAAGAATTGTAACAAACCAGTGACAACATCCGGAGATACCTCAAATTCCTAGTGATTAGAAAAAGCATATAGATGATTTCAACCGGTGTCGACACCAGAAAGTCGAGGCAACTAGAACCATATAAGCCTTCGTAGCAACCCTGATTGGTGGAAAAACCCTCTGCAGGTGGCCCAACTAACCTAATTTAAAGAACTTATTCTTCTACTCCTCACAAAACACATGATGCACCTACGCAAAAAATTAGCAAGGGTGATAACATGGGGTTGACTAAGCTTTACTAGCCTGAGACTGGGCACTCTGTGCCCTAAATCCATTATTGCTCTAAAAATAATGACCACCAGAAAATTTAGGTTATGGATCACTTGACATAAATAAGAATTCCCCAATTTTTCTTAGACCACTATCTTTCATCACCAACAGCATTGTTTTAACCTACTCCCTATTTTGAATACCAAAACTTTTTACTCTACCACTCCCAATTTTAGCTTGATTCTTCTTTTCCTTATTGACCATTTGTATAAACAGCATAAGGTGAGAGATATCAATATCTTTGTTAAACAAGATGGCCTTACGCTCTAAAATTAGATCATAGGACAACCCAAATACAAGTTTTCTTATTCTAACTCTTATGAAAGACACTAGTTTAGGAGCATAGCAGGATAACTAGCGAAACTTCATGGCATACAATTTCATAGTCATCCTACACTATTTTTTTATTTAAAAACTCCACAATATTAGACTCCCTTAATTTCTAAGGAAAGAAGCACTCCAGAAAAGTACTTGAGAACTCATCCCATAGTTCTAACTCCACATCATCAACCCTAGACTAATCGCACTCCTTATACAATTGATATGCCAAATCCTTTAACTTATATGTAGAAAATTCCACACCCTAAAAGTTAGAAGCATGCATCACTCAGAAGATCTTCTCCATCACAAATATGAATCATTGAGGATTCTCCTAAACCTTACAGCCAATAAAGGTAATAGGATTGAGCCTCATGTATTTCCCAACTCAAGTAACCTTAGAAGAATGCATAATGGAACTAACAGGAGCTAACTAGCGTAATTGGGATGTCTCCAACTAGGTCAACAGATAAATAGATCAGGGAAACTCGACATTATAAATGTCTTCTTAGGGCAGAGGGGCATATTATAATCTGCCTATAGAGGCTAAAGAGAACTATTAGTGACTGGTGAAACTCCATGTATGGTAGCAGAATTAGGATCTGGAGCTCTATACTGGGTCTGAGCTCCATAAGTAGAACAAGATCCATCGATATTCTTCTCAGATAAGATAGAAGGGGTTCTATGTGCATCAGATCTTCTTGGAGACATGATCTAAAATACGAACAAAGAGGAATTAAACGTGATGCAAAACTCTATAGCACAAAATAGAATACCAAGAAAGGGAAATATTCCGATATGTCTCGTAGAACCTCCCTTTTAATGTGCATGCTACAGACCCATAAAAGAGAATCTACTTGGCACGGATTTATAGACGCCCAGTGATATAATATCTAGGCTCTGATACTATCTTTATCATGACCCCAAATAGGGCCTTGCCATGAAGGTTATCTCAAGTTCACCAAGGACCAGAGACCATGTCTTTATTTTCTATCGAAATAGGATATAAAACACATAGTAGAGATAGAAATCTGAACATATAACTAGATAGAAAGCTAAAAAGCTTAAAGATATTTGAAAATGTCAACATCAATACCCAATCCATGGCAACTTCCAAAAAGCCTCTACTAATCGGAAAACAATCAAAGTTGGGAGATGCCCCCAACACTGACAATGAGAATGATAATGATAATTTTACTAAAAACTCTTTAATTCTAGTCTGTAAAAAGAAACTATTAAACGATCAAGTAGTTTGGTGAATGAAAAATCACCACTTCAATGCAAATAACCGATGAACCAAGTTGATCCACCTTACACTTTAGAAAAAAAGTAGTATTGGTTTTGAACTCTGTATTGTATAGGTATATAGCATCCATAGATGGTAAATGGTTTGAGCACTAAAACGGAACTCAAGAATAAGGATAAAGTAATGAAAATTCTAAAATCCAGTATAACTCTATGTACATGATTACATATATGTGTGCATACATATATACTTATATAAAATACTGGATTGTATAGCTTAACTATGATATAATAGTACCCATGGGCTATATGTGTTCGAGCTCTTACCCCCTGGTCCAACCCCAGTGTATGTAGTCACACAAATCAAAATATATTCTTATATATATGCATGGGGGACTCAAACTTCCTTATTATATACAAAGATGACTTAAGTAGCAAATCATGCAATATAATATTGGGGAGCTAGAACCTTCCAATCATATAATAAGGTGAAATCAAACCTCCCAGTCATATAATAAGGTTGACTCGAACCTCTCAATAATATAATAAGGTGGACTCAAACCTCCCAATCATATAATAAGGTGGACTCAAACAACCCGGTCATAAGCAAGGGGACTCAAACTCCAGGTCGTTTAGACACTTGCACTGACAAATGTATTTTCCAGTATTGGTCTATTGAGACATCTACTTTCATGGCCCAGCTAAACAACCATCTTTTAAGCCCCATTATAATAATTATTACGCATTCCAATTTATTAAAAAAAAATATACATCTAGTCACACATTGTTGGTATAGTCATACCAACTATATTTTCAAGGTATCATTAATATATCATTTCAATTCCATTAACTTGGCAGAATAACTCCGGTTTTCATTACTTTAAGGCAAGGGAACACTGACTCCCATTATTTATTAAATCAGACCATCAAGTTTCAAATAACCTCTTTATATCTTAAAACTGCTCTTAAAATAGTTTAATGCACTTTTACTCATACTCAAAACCACTACCACAAATTTGGGATGGGTTATTACAAATTTAATTTTTAATATTCACAAAATTTTTGGATATCACAACCCCCTAGTTTATTCACCATACACATGCATCAAATTAATTTCAAAACTAATATTTAAAACATAAATAATGCTTAAGTAATTTTGAAACATCACATAAATAACAATCATTCAAACCCTCAATCTTTGTTTGAAAACCAACATCAAAACTCTATGGAAAACTATTTAAAATATATGTTATCTTAAAGTAATAGTTGGGGAAGAGCAACATTCCTAAAACATCAATAGTTATTGAGAGAATTTTCCCTTGAGGGCTCTAATTGATCAGCTTCTTAGAAACCCTTAGTATCTTTATTGAGATGATTTGAGAGATATTGAGAAGTTATTTCAATTTTTTAGGGAGTGCTAATGACATCCAGAAGAGGTTTTAAGTCCTGGTTCATGTTTGGGGAAAAGGGAAAATGTCTAAAGTTCCCTTAATTAAAAGAAGAAAAATTATCGCCAGTAACTATAGGTCACTATATGACTCGTAAGGATTCACTATGACTCTTTACCATGAGTCATTGTCTAGACAACAGCTGGGGGACCACTCTCTGGTAATCCTATGTCATGACTAAAACCAGGGCCTGGCTGTGACGAGTATCTTAAGTCTATCAATGATTGGAGACTACTACTCTTAACTTAGTCAACTAGATTGCAATACAACAAAACATCAGAACTCCAACATAAAATAATATAGAAGAATTTGATTCAAACATAAAGAAGCCTATAAGTTCAACAACCAATCCCATGTCCAAAATACCTATTTGACAAAGCCTTTAATAATTAAAAGATAAATTGTTCGGTACATACCCCCTACCATAGCCAAAAACAAATCCATGAAAAATATTCGAAACATAATAGAACCTAAAACATGAAATGGGGTATTTTGAAGGATTGAAGCTCGTCGCATTAGTATGACTCGTGACCTATGATCACCTAGTCACTATGTAAGAGGAGTAAGAGTATTGTCAGTTCCTACATTGCGTGGGGATATAGTGTCTGAAACTGTTAACTATTGGAGTACTAGCATGAAACTCTAGGATATATGGTAACATAATGCCATGATCAACAATTCAAAATCATTCAAATTCTTTGCACATAATCAAATGCATATACATATAAATATATCACATATAGAGGTAGGGAAGAAGGCTTAACTTGTACTTTAAAACCTTAACCTAGATTATGTAGCTTAACCATCATATAATAGTACCATCAAGTTATATGTTCCCCATCTCTTACCCCCTGGTTGGGCCCCAGTAGGTGTATCTATATGGAATGAAGGATAATCTCAATTATATGTGCGGGGGACTCGAACCTTTAATCATATCTATGGTGACTTGAGCACCCAATCATGTAATGTAATGTGGGGGACTAAAACTCTTTAATCACGTATAACAATAATAAGGTAAACTTAAACCACCTGGACATAAAAATCATACTCGAACCCTCAATCCATTTAGACCTGTACATAGGCAAATGTGATTTCCAGTATTACTCCATCAGGATTGCCACTTTCACAGCCCATCTACACAACCCTCTTTTAAGCCATATTATATCATTTATCACTCATTTCACTTATTTGAACCATAATACACATTTAGGCATACACTATTTCTATCGTCATACCAACTACACTTGCAAGGTAACATTGACATGTCAAACCAATTATCATCACTTGGGGAAATTCAAAATCCTTCCCTTAGTTCAAATATACATTATTTTAGGGAATTATACAACCCCATAAGTTTCAATTCAAAATTATTATGTGTCATTAGGTTTTCACAATATGCAATAGTTCAAGAGTAGTTTAATGTGCATACTTTCAATATTCAAAACTAATTTCATGATATGGGATTGAAGTTATTATCACTCCAATGTTCAATATTAAAAAATTAAGAAAATCAAATCCCTTAGATTATTTACCATACACATGCACCCCATAAGTTCCAAACCATGAATAAAGCATGACTAATTATGAACGATGGAAAACATTGTTCAAAATCAAACATTAAAAACCCTCAACCCATGTTTTGAAACCTACATCAAAACTATATGAATAACTACTTCAGACAAATCCTTTTACAAAATAATAGTTAGGAAAGAGTAACATGCCTTAGACACAATAATATTTGTGATAAAATTGATAACTTTGAACGTGAATAATGAATGTTCCTTGTAACCCTTAAGCTTTCTTGGGGTTTGTAGTTTGAGAGTGAAATATTTGAAGTTGTGTCATGAAAACTGATGGTTATATGATTATGTAATGTGTAGAAGTCGTCCCTAGGCCAAAGGAACTCATTACCCCTCATAACATTTTTACATAGGTCTGTGGCATGGACCTTATTGTGGAGACAAAGCTTCATGTCGTGGACGTTAATGTGGAGACTAGCCTTCGAGTCACGGAGACTATCACGGAATCCATCCTTCGCGGAATATCGATATCTCAAAGGATTACTACCTACGTGATCCAAAACTACCCCGAATGTCATCAAAAATTCTAAAACTCCCCCGGGATACCCCTTTGACATACCAAAATACAATTTAAGTTAAAATTTATATTTCAAACATGAAAAGGCAACAAATAAAATTTTTAAAATTTGAGGGTGTTACATTATCCCTTACTAAGGATCTTTCATCCCCTAATGATAAGCTAGGATTCTCTTCGGACGAGAAAAATAATATTACACCAGAATCAAACAATAAGCCCAGATGATAACAAGGGAAAATATAATTCATACCTTAAGCTCTTTTGTCTAATACATGGAATAATAATGGGTATCTCATACCTTACTATGATTTCAAAGTCCTTTCTTCTACCATATGATTCATCCAAAGGACCTTTACTGTAGTTACATCTATAGTCCGCAACCTATGCACTTTCTTGTCCAAGTAATCCACATGGACTTCCTCTATGATAAGGATTATAACCCTTGGGGGCTGCATTACGCAATGAGAGACCAATTCCCTAAGAGTCATTCTTAAGCATTTGTAAAATAAAGAAAAAATGAGGTGCTAGAAAAATAAAAGCAATGTATGAAGAACAACACAGGATTTTTGTGTGGAATCCCAACATGCTAAAAACCATGGCTTGCCCTCAAAAGCACCAAAACCCTCCACTATACCCAACCTCTTTATTTTATACTCAACTGTGAACCTAACTATAGGTTCCTCCTACTTGAAATACCTTTATTGCATTCATACCTTGACACCTCTGCCAAGTTTCCCTTAAAAACTAGTTAACTCTTACCAGTTATAATTTCATATAGCTCTTCCTAAGAAACTCTCTAAAAACGAAGCCACTACTATTATAAGATGAGTAGTTCTATTTTAAATCATTACTTAAGAAACTATTTCAATTTAAGCACTCATATAGCTAAGAACTTGTGCAGTATTGAAATAGGAATTTGTTGTCTCTCTTTTCACTCTTTAGAATATGCAAAAACCATTAGTTAAAGAGTCATATATTTTATTTTATTGTTGGGTAATGATTAGGGCTTGAATGTTTATTTGACCAGCTGTACAAGTCAGTACAAAATAGCACAAAATAGCACCTGTAAGTTTGTTACACAAGATGACAAAACTGTGCAGAAGGCACATGACAACTGTACTATACCTTATAAATCCAGGGACCTGATCCCTCACAGTTTAGCTGCTCATCATTAAAACTACATATAGTAATTTTCCTGCTTTTTATTGATGACAAACCAAACCATAAAATTTGAGTATCAACACACATTTATCATATTTAATTATAGTGATTACCACCTGCGGATGAATATACCCCCTATAATCATGCTTTTTCTATCTTGTAACACAGGAATCAGGTCCCTTATTGTCATTTTGCTGCAACTTTTCAACCTGCACCTTCATCATTTAGTGCATTAGTATTCTTCCTCTATCGTCATGAACCTTTAATTTGTTTAAATTTATGCATTTGTATTTCTTCCCCTGTCATTATACATCTTGAATTTGTACATATAAATTTTTTAATTATTTCTTCTTTTTGTTACTTTGCTACCATGCCATTCTACTAGGTACTTATATATGAAGTCAGTATTTACCCTATTGATATTATCTAAAAGGATTAATAGTAAACCATATGTTAGAATAAGTACAGATTAGCTAACTCATAAACATTAGGGCAACACTAACATGAAGACAACTTTAAAGTAAAGGAAAAAGTAAAGACCAGAACTAGAATTCATTATTTCATAACAAATATTAGTACTAGTACAATCATCCCATCATAATACAAAATAACTATCATCAATATCCAAAAACACGATTAAGATATAGACTGACACTAGATTGATCTAAAGACATCGATAATGTGATTTAGGTAGAAGGATATTTTGGGGAAAAGGACTTGATAACTATCTCCACTCTCGAATTTCCAGCATTATGAGCATCTAGCAACTTCTTGGTGAGATGCTTAACTTAAACATTCAGTTCTAAAGCTATACCACTCCGTTCAACCCTATACCCTAGAGTCTTATATTTTTAGTTGCAAAATCATTAGAAGCACCTAGTCCTTTAGATGACAACTTTTAAATCTTCAACTTTAGATGTACTATCTCAGCATCTTTTGAAGCCAACATAATTCTTAACTTTTCCATTTTCTTTCCCAGTATTTGTTGAACAACTAAGAATTCAGATACTTAAGACATAGAACCTTCTTTTTCTCTATACATTTATTCTATGCAAGAGTTGTTAGGTTGATCATTTGTTAGGTCTCCCTTTATTTCCACTCACATTAAAATATTCAACGACTTTCAAAATCACGTATCCATATGGAATTCCATGTCTACTATTTTTCTTAATAATTACCTTTTTCATGTGGTCAATCATATGAGCAGGAAAACTAATCAATTTAAAACTACTTAAGCATTTTATTAAGAACATATCAAAACGAGATGCAATTTTAGTTTTTCCTATTCTCGCCAAAAGGACTTTGTTGATTAATTGAAATACAAGAGGAAACTTACATTTCAAGAACTTTTTTTCACAACTACTTAAGGTATTCCTCCCAGTTTTGCGGCATTGATCATAAAATACGGTGTGGACTATTTCTTTACAGTAGAACTGACTCTAATAGCTTATACATGCAAGATTTTTCCCTGTATTTCTTTATTCTAATAGATAGACTATTCTTACACCTGTACAGACAAGCTTAGCTCAACTTCTGCGAATTCCATGGTATAATAAAATTCTTTGACCAAATTAATAAAAAAAAATGGTGTTTGATTATACAAAAATGTGTGACCACCCTTGATACCTAACAAATTAAACCAATTCATTCATTGCTAGTAGCTCATAAATATTAGGATCAAGTGTTCTTCTTGACTGTACCTTTTGTGTTCTCAGGTTCCCAATCCTTCTTTCTCTGAACATGTCATTCTTTACCTTATTTCTTTTCTTTCTTTTGGGCTTACTACTTATTTTTTCTTTATAATCAGTTATTCTTTTCATGGGACCAGATCCCTCAGAGTCCACTATTTTTGCAATAACTATAATTCTCTACCTTATTCCAGTAGAGCTACTAGAATTTAATATGGATGACCTGGTCCTCTCAACTGCAAGATCACTCTTTCTTACCTTTTTAAAGGAAACAATACCTCTAGATTCAATTTTTTCCCTATATCAATCTCCCCACCTTCAATGTTTTTATTTTTCTTTTTATTTTTTCCTAAGTTTCTTCACAGACCATCTCAGAGATACTTTGTCCTCAATCCCTTCATTCTTCTTATTTAGAGGTATCAACCTATCTTTCCGCTTACTCACTTTATTAATATCACATGCTTCCTATTCTAATCCATCAATTGAGTTGTTTATGTTATCTAAAAAAACAGTAGCAGGTTCTCGGCTACTCAATTCTCACTCGAGAAAGGATCAACTCTTTCAACTATAATTTATTTGTCAAAAGACTGATCAAAACTATTGTTTGAGTCAGATTGTGTAGGAGAATGTGGTGCTTTTTTGTATTTTAGAGAATTTAACTTTTTTCAGATTTTCAATGATATGGGAAATTACAAGTGGCTTTATTGAAAAGCTTTTTGTTATCTTGATATCCTAGACCTTTGGTTTGAGACGTTTGGCATGAATTATTAAGCATTACCTTCAATGGTTAAGAATTGCTTAGTGGAGTTTAACTCAACTATAGGTTTTGGAATTTTTGCATAGTGTGGGGAAATAATAACATCATCCATTTGATTGAGAAGAAGTGATGATCCAATATAGCTTAGGAATGACTTCTTATTTAAGAATATGAATAGTACTAATTATGATATAATTGACAATAAGGTATGATTTAGCATATTTAAAAATTACCAATGACATTAAATGCAGTTCTTTTTGAAATGGCATATCTGAATCTAATAAGTGTGACTTATTATTTTAAAAGGGATTTGACAGTTTAGAGAAAAGAAAGATATATGGATTTTTTAGATAGCATTTTGCGGTTTCTTAGGCATCTTGTATCCACTAACCTGAAGGATAGACCAGGTCCCTTGTAGTTTTAATGAATTTTGTATTTATGCAGCTTCAGTTGTTCTCCTTCTAAGTTATACCTATGGATGTATACCTGCTATGGTATAGAACTGAGTTTAGACTAATCATGCACATACAGTGCCATGGATACCTGTCTCCTGATCATAGGCAAGTTTAAGGAGACAATGATTCACTTGTTGTTCATTCTAGTGAAGTTTCCTATAAGATGAATTTCCTAATGACTAGTTCCTAGATAATCAAAACTAATCTACATCATTCATCCTCTTCCTCATATTTTTTGTAATCACCAAGGACCAATAATTTTCTTGATTAATCAACAACTATATGCACTCCTTTCATCAGCTTATAAAATTCCCTTTTAGTTCATTTTTAAGAGTATTTTCAATTATAATTTATTGAGGATGTTTTATGACTTCCTTTTGATTACTAGCTTCTCATACATCAAGGAATAGGTCTTTGAGATAAAATTTTTGCAATAAGTATCTTTCACACGAAGTGTATTTGAGAGAGAGAACACTGACAGTCCTTCCATCATTGAACTTTGAATCCTTTCAGTCACTCAGCCATTCCTGACAGCAATCTCTTTTTTCTAAAAGTCATTCTCATTTATAGTGAGTACTCATGAGTTTATACTCTTTGATTCTAACATAATGAAAAGTTCTCATGAATGCTTTAACACCATATTCTTGGCAGCCTTTAATCTTACCACTAACCATCTTTTCTTAAAGCTTGAATAGTTTTTGTTGCCAAAAAGTACAATATTAGCTCTGCCTCAATTGGGTCTACTTATAGATCTTTCATGATCAGGAATCTCACTCTTATTAAATCTTTTATTTCCACCCCTAGTATAATTAAAAAGGACATTATGATTAGGATAATCTAGGCATAAACCTTTAGCAGTGAACTCTCTTTGATACCTATTGTAGAACCTTAGGGGTTGTATCACACAATGAGACTAGATCCATCAAAGTCATTCTCAACCATTTGAAAAGTAAAGCAAATGCGAGGTTCTGTAAAAATAAAGTCAATGGAGAAAAGAAGAGCACAAAATTTTTAATAGAAACCCAATATGGAAAAAATCACCGTTCACCCTCACAAGAACAAAAACAGTCCACCATAACCAACTTCTTAATTAGAGACTCGACAGTGAACCTAACTCTTGGTTCCTCTTAAATTCAATACCTCTATTGAGATCACACCTTTACATCTCTACCATGTTTTCCTTCAAAACTTGTTAACTCTAACTAGTCATAAGCTCAGGTAACTAGACCTAAGCAACTCTCTCAAAAAGAAGACACTACTCTTATAAGATGAGTAGTTTAATTTAATATCATTGCTCACTCAAGAACTATTTTAATTTAAGCACTCATATGGATAAGAACTTAAGCAATATTGAAATGTGATTTTGGTTCCTCTCTTTTTACTTTTAGAATGTGTAAAAACTAATTATTGAAGTGGCGTCTCTTTCCTTTTATAGGTGGGTGATGATTAGGGAATGAAAGGTCACTAGACCAGATGTCCAAGTTACTACTAAATATCATAAAATAGTACCTCCAATTTTATTATATAAGAATATGACAAAACAATGCAGAAGGCACGTGCTAGCTGTACTGTACCATACACATCTAGGGACATAGTCCTTTGTAGATTAGTTGTTCATTATCAAAACTACATGTATCAATTTTCCATATTTTGCTGATCAAAAGCAAAACCATACAATATGAGCATCACTTCTCATTCATCCCATTTAATCAGAGTGATTAAAACTTGAGGATGAATGTTCCCTCTATCATCATTCTTCCTCGATCATCCAACACAGGGACCTGGTCCTTTGTTTTATTTTTGCAGCAATTCTTCGCCCTGCAACTTCATCATTCAGTACATTAGTATACCTTTTCTATTATTATGTACCTTTAATTTTTTTTCAATTTGTGTATTTGCATTTTCTCCCCCTGTTATCATGCACCTTCAATTTATGCATTTGCTTATTTTTTAGAATTTCTTCTCTTTGTCACCGTGCTACCATACCATGCTACTATGTACTTACATATGAAGTCAGTTTTCCCTCCTATTTACTTCATCTAAAATGATTAACAGTAAATCATATGTAAGGATAAGTAAAGATTAATTAACTTGTGGTCACTGGGGCAACACTAACATGAAGACAACTTTAAAGTAAAGGGAACAAGTAAAGCGCAAAACCAAAATTCATTCTGTCATAAGCAATGATTAGTACTAGTACAATAATTCTAAAAGAATGCAAAATAATTGTCATCAAAATCCAAATACAGGATTAAGAGATAGACAGACACAAGATAAACCTAATAACAAGGATAATTTGATTTAGGTAGAAGGAGATTTTTGGGAAATGGACTTGAGCAACATATCCACTATCGAATTTCTAGTATTGTGAGTATCTAACAACTGCTTGGTGAAATCCTTCACTTAACCATTCAGTTCTTGAAATTTACGACTCAGTTTAGCCCCGTTACCTTTGAGTTTCATTATTTCATTTGCAAGTTTATTATAAGCACCTGGTCCGTCAGATGATAACTTCTAAATATTTGACCTCATATGAACTATCTGAACATCTTTTTCACCCAACACATTTCAATACTCCTCTATTTCCATTCCCAGTCTTTCTTGAACAACTAATAATTCTGATACTTCAGACATGAAACTAGCTTTGTTTTCAAGACATTCATTCGCTACAAGAGTTGTTAGGCTGATCATATGTTCGGCTTTTCCATGTGTTATTTTGGTTCCCCTCATATTAAAATATTCAAAGACCTTCTTCAAAAAATACCCATAGGGCATTCCATGTCTGTTATTTTTCTTAGAAATTACCTTTTTCATGTGTTTAATAATAAGAGCAGGCTATCTGATCAATTTAAAACTACATAGGTATTCTATCAGGAACAAATCAAAACTAGATGTAATTGTAGTTTTACTAATCTTGGTAATAGGACTTTGTTGATGAATACAAGTACAAGCTGAAACTCACATTTTAGGTACTTTTTTTCACAACTACTCTAGATATCACGGCCAATTTGGAGGAATTTAAGGTAAACTCAGTTGTGGGTGATTGCTTTACAGCAGAGCTGACTCCAATATCTTGTACATGCAAGTTTTTTCCTAGTACTTCTTCATTCCATTAGATAGACTTTCCTTATACATGTGCATGCAAGATTAACTCAACTTCTAAGAATTCCATGGACTAATAAAATTCTCTGAGCTCATTATTAAAAACCAGGGGGTTTGATTCTTCAAACGAGTGTAACAATCTTTGATGCCTGACATATTCAACTAATTTAGTCTTTCTTGGTTTCTCAAAAATTTTTCGATCAAATGTTCCTCTGAACTGTACCTTTTGTGTTCTCAGGTTTCCAATCCTTCTTACTCTAAAAATTCCATTCTTTTCTTTTTTTTCTTTTCTTTATTTTAGTCTTACTTCTTGTTTATCCTTTATCATCAGTTGTTGCTTTCATGGAACCTGGTCTCTTAGAGTCCTCTCATTTGCTAAAAGCTATAGGTTTCTGCCTTATTCCAATGAAGGTACCAGAATTTGATATAGAGGACCCAGTCCTCTTTACTATAAGATCATTCTTTCTTCCCTTTTGAAGGCAAAAATACCCCCAGGATTTATTTTCTCTCCTATATCAACCTCTCATCTTTAGTGTTTTCATTTTTCTTTTTCTATTTCTCCTAATTTCTTCATGGAACATCTCGAAGATACTTTCTTCGCAATATTGCCATTATCCTTATTTTGAGGGAACAACCTATCTTTTCTTCCGCTCACTTAATTAATATCACAAGATTATTGTTCCGCTCCATCAACTAAGTTTTCTATGTTATCACAAGCAAACAGTAGCAGGTTCACAACTACCCAATTCTCACTAGAGGAAGGATCAACTCTTTAAACTATAATTTCTTCATCAAACAACTAATCAAAAATGTCATTTAAGTTAAAGTGCACTGGAGAATTTGTTGTTTTTCATGTTTTAGAGAATTCAATTTTTTTAGATGACACAGGAAATTGTGAGTTTTTTTGTGAAAAACCTTCTTGTTCTATTCATGTCCTAGACATTTTAATTGATAAGTCTGGTATAATTCATTGAGAATTAACTACACTGGTTAAGGATGACTCTGTAGGTTTTAACTAAACTATAGGTTTTGGATTTTTTGTGGAGTGTAGGGAAGTAATAACATCATCCATTTGATTTAAGAAAAAGTGATGATCCAATTTAGCATAGGATTGATTTCTGATTTAAGAAGATGAATAGTACTAATTAATAATTAACTAATGAGAAGGTCTAATTTAGATCTTTTAAAAATGACTAATATCATTAAAGACAGTTCTTTTGTAATTGACATGTCCAAATCTAATAAGTGTCTCTCTTCCTTTTACAAGGGATTTGACATTTTAGAGAAAGGGAGGATATATGGCTTTTTAGACAATATTTTGCAACTACATAGGCATCTTGTATGTCCTAACCTAAAAGATAGAACTAGGTCCCTCTTAGTGTGAATAAATTTTTTATTTGTGAAACTTTAGTTGTTGTCGTTCTATGTTTTCCCTATGGATATGTACCTACAACTATATGCAACTTCGTTAGACTAATCATGCGCATACATTTCTATATATACCTATCTACTAATGATTGAAAGGTCTTGAGAAGACACTAATTCACATGTAGCTCATTCTGGTGAAGTTTTCTCTGAGATAAATTTCCAAAGGACTAGGTTCTTGAGAATAAAGACTTATCTATATCTTTTATCCTCTTGCTTAACCTTTTAGCATCACTAAGAATCAATAATTTTCTTAATTAATCAAGAACTACATGAACTCCTTTCATCAGGTCATAAAACTTCTTTTTAGATCATTTTCTAAAGCATTTTTAGTTATCAATTCTGAAGGTTACGTTAGGACTTCCTTTTGATCACTTACTTCTAATACATCAAGGACTAGGTCTTTGAGATCAAACTTTCATAGTAAAACACTTTCACCTTTAGTGTCTTAGAGAGAAGAAATCAGTCAGTCCTTCCATCACTAAACTTAGAATTATTTCAGTCACTAAGCCATTCCTGACTCCAATCCCTTTTCCAGAAGCCCATCTCCTTTAAAGATAATACTCATGAGTTTATACTCCTTCTAAAATAATAAGTTATTCTTATGAATTCTTTAACACCATTTTGTTACAACCTTCAATCTTACCCCTAACCATCCCTTTTGGTACCTTTAACTATTTTTGTTTCCAAAATGTGCAACATCAGGTGTTCTTCACTTAGATCAATTTGTAGTGATTTCATTATAATGAATATATCTCTTATTACTTCTTTTCTTTCTACACCTACTTCAGTTGAAGCAGACATTATGACCAAGATACTCTAGGTGTAAACATTTAATAGTGAACTCACTCAGATAACAATTGCAGAACCCTTAAGGGATGCATCACACAATGAAGGAGCAGGTCCCTTATTTTTATTCTCAAGCATTTGAAATGTAATAAAATATAAGGTTCTAGGAAAATAAAGGTAGAAATAACACATGATATTTATGTGGAAACCCAACATAGGAAAAACCATGACTTGCCTTCACAAGTACCAAAATAATCCCCAATAACCAACCTCTTGATTAAAGACTTAAATTTTAAACTAAATCTAGGCTCCTCCAACTTGCAACACATCTATTCCAAGAACACCTTAACACCTCTGCTGAGTTTCCCTTCAAAACTGGTTAACTTTAACCAGCCATAAGATTAAGAAAATCAACCTAAGAAACTCTATCAAAAAGAAGACATTACTATTATAAGATGAGAATTTTGATTTCAAATAATTACTCAGTTAATAACAATTTCAATTTAAGCACTCACATGGCTAAAAACTTGAGTAGTATTAAAATGGGGTTTTGATGCCTCTTTCTTCACTATTTAGAATATTCAAAAACAAATTATTGAAGAGGCATCTCTTTCCTTTTATTTCTAGGTGATGGTTAGGGCTTGAAAGTTCATTGGACCAACTGTCCAAGTTAGTATATAATAACACAAAATAACACCTACATGTTTATTATACAAGAAGACAAAACTGTGCAAAAAACGTATGCTGGTTGTATTGTTCCTTGTACGTCCAGGGACCTTGTCCCTTATAGTTTAGCCGATGATGATCAAAACTACATGTTGACATTTTCCCCCTTTTTGATGATGACATACCAAACCATAAAATTTGAGCATCAGTTCATACTCATCACATTTAGTTAGAGCAATTACCACCTGAGGATAAATGTTCCCCCTATCATCATGCTTCTTCTACCATGCAACATAGGGACCCGATCCTTTGTTGTAATTTTGCAGTATTTCTTCACCCAAACCTTCATCATTTAGCACCTTAGTATACTTCCCCATATCACCATGTACCTTTACTTTACTTTAGTTTGTGCATTTTCATTTCTTTTCCCTATCATCATGAACCTTCAATATATGCATTTGCATTTCTTATTCGCATTTCCTCTTTGTCACATGCTACTATACCATGCTGCAAGGTACTTTCATATGAAGTCAGTATTCCCCCTTTTGATATCATTAAAAAGGATAAATAGTAACCCACAAGTAAGGATTAGTATAGATTAGTTAACTCATGGCAACTTTGGTAATATTAATATGAAGACAACTTTAAAGTACATATAACAAGTAAAGAACAAAACCAGAATTCATTCTTTCATATCCAGTCATTCCATAAGAGTGCACAATAGTTGTCATCAATAGCCAAATACAAGATTAAGATATAGAATAAAACTGTATAGAACTAAGTACAGAGAAAATACAATTTAGGTAGAAGGATACTTTTGGGAAAAGGGCTTGAGCAAAATCTCCACTCTCCAATTTCTTAAATTATGAGCATCTAACAATTTCTTAGTGAGATCCTTCACATTAGAATTCAGTTCTTGAACGTTACAACTCACTTCAACCACTTTACCCTGTAGTTTTATACTTTTAGTTACAAGTTCATTAGAAGCATTTAGTCTTTCAGATGATAATTTTTGAATCTTCAATCGAAGATGCACTATCTTCTCGACTTTGGTACCCAACATAATTCTTAAATCCTCCATTTTCTATCCTTGTCTTTCTTAAATAGCTAATAATTCAAATACTTGAGACATAGAATAGACTTTGTTTTCAATACATTCTTTCTCTACAAGAGTTGTTAGGCTGATCATTTCATTAGTTATTTTAAGTGTTACTTTTGTTCCATGCACATTAAAATATTCAAAGACCTTCTTTAGCAAATACCCATAGGGCATTCCATGTATCACATTTTTTATTAACAATTACCTTTTTCATGTGGTCAATCATAATAGCAGGCAAACTAATCAATTTAAAACTACTTAGGTATTCTATCAAGAACTAATCAGAATTAGATATAATTGTAGTATCCCTGATCTCGAAAATAGGACTTTGTTGATGAATTCAAATACAATCTAAAACTATTTTTTAACAACTACTCTAGACATTCCTCCTATTTTTAGGCATTGATCGTAATCTCAACTATGGGTTGCTTCTTTACTACAAAACTGACTCCAATAGCTTGTACATGCAAGATTTTTCCCAGTACTTCTTTATTCAAATAGATAGACTTTCCTTGCACCTGTGCAGACAAGATTAGCTTATCTTCTGATAATTTTATGATTTAGTAAATATCTCTAACCACATTCCTAAAACTATGGTATTTGATTCTTTAAACAAGTGCAACCATCCTTGATACCTGACATATTCAACCAATTCATTCATAACTGGTTTCTCATATATTTTGGGATCAAATGTTCTTCCTGACAATACCTTTTGTGTTATAAAGTTTCCAATCTTTTTTCTCTAAACATATTTTTTTCTTCATTTCATTTCTTTCATTTAGTCTCACTAGTTTCTCCTTTATCATCAGTTGTTTTATTCATCGGATCTGGTTCTTTAGAGTATCCCATTTTGCTTGACAGCTATAAGTTTCTACCTAAGTCTAGTTGAGCTACCATGCTTTGATTTGGAGGACCTTTTCCTCTCAACTGTAAGATCATTCATTTTTTCCTTTTTGAAGGAAACAATACCCCCTGGATTTAATTTCTCTTCTATATCAATCTCCATACCTTAGTGTTTTCATTTTTCCTTTTTCTATTTCTCCTGAGTTTCATCACAAACCATCTATGAGATACTTTGACCTCAATCTGTTCATTCATCTTATCTGTTGGTAACAACCTTTTCTTTTCTCCCACTTACTTAATTAATATCACAAGATTCTTACTCTACTCCATAAACAGAGTTTTCTATGTCGTCACAAGCAAATAGTAGCAGGGTCTCAGCTACCTATTTCTGAATGGATGAACGATCGACTCTTTTAACTACAATTTCTTCATCAAACAACTGTCCAAAAGTGTTTTTGAGTTTGAGTGTGTAGAAGAATCTGGTGTTTTTTATGTTTCAGAGAATTCAACTTTTTTAGATTTTTAGATGACATAGGAAATTACTAGTTTTTTGGTGAAAAAGCTTCTTATTTAATTGATGTCCTACACCTTTGGTTTGAGAAGTCTGGTATGATTTACTAAGCATTAAATTAAGTGGTTAAGGATGGCTTTGTGGAGTTTCACTCAACTATAGGTTTTGGAATTTTGGTAGAGTACGAGGAAGAAATAACATCATCCATTTAATTTGAGAAGAAGTGATTATTCAATTTAACTTAGGATGACTTCTAATTTAAGAAGATGAATAGTAATAATTAAGAAATAATTGATGAGAAGGTCTTATTTAGAACTTTTAAAAATAACCAATGTCATTAGAGAAAGTTCTTTTTGAACTAACATGTCTGAATCAAATAAGTGTGACTCTTTATTTTACAATGGATTTGACAGTTTTGAGTAAATAAGGATATATGGAATTTTTAGATAGCATTTTGCGATTTCTTAGGCATCTTGTATGTTCTAACCTAAAAGACAGAACCATGTCCCCCTTAGTTTTAATGAATTTTGTATTTTTGCAGCATCAGCTATTCTCCTTCTAAGCTATCCCTATGATATATACTAGCAAGGGTATGGAATTAAGTTAGAATAACCATACACATACATTGTTATGGATACTTGTCTCCTGATCATAAATAAGTTTTGAGGAGAAAGTGATTCATATGTTGTTCATTCTGGTGAAATTTCCTTATAGATAAATTTCCTAGGGACCAGGTCCCTGAGAATCAAGATTTATCCGCATCATTCATCCTCTTTATTAACCATTTTAGCATCACTAAAGATCAATAATTTTCTTGATTAATAAGGAACTACGTGCACTCCTTTTACAAGCTCATAGAACTCCTTTACGATTCATTTTCTTGAGCATTTTCAGTTATCAATTTTGGATGTCATTTTAGGACTTCCTTTTGATCACTAGTTTTTCATAAGTCTAGGACTTGGTCCTTGAGATCCAATATTCACAATGAGAAACTTTCACCTTAAGTTACTTTGAGAGAGAGAACACAGTCAGTCCTTTCATTATTGAACTTTTAATCATTTTAGTCACCCTTTTCTTGAAGTCCATCTCTTCAATAGTGAATACTCATGAGTTTATACTTTTTACTTCTAATGTAATGAGCAGTTCCCATGAATAATTAACATCAATTTTGTGATAACCTCACCGACCACCCATTCATGTACCTATAATAATTTTTTTTGTCAAAAAGTGCAACATCAGTTATTCTTCACTTGGATATATGTATAGAGCTTTCATGGTCAGGAACCTCCCTATAATTACTTCTATTCTTTCACCCCTTGTTCAAATAAAGTGGACATTATGATCAGGATATTCTAGGTGTAAACGATTAAGAGTGTTCTTGCTCTGGTACCAATTGTAGAACCCTTGGGGGCTGCTTCACACAATGAGAAACCAGGTCCCTCAGAATAATATTCCACCATATGAAAAATATAGCAAATATGGGGTGCTATAAAAATAAAGGCAATGCCAGAAAGAACAATACGAGATTTTTATGTCAAAACCCAACATGGGAAAAACCATGACTCACCCTCACAAGCATCAAAACAATCCACTATAACCAACCTCTTTATTATAGATTGGCTGTGAACCTAACTCTAGGTTCCTCCTACCTACAACACCGCTATTGTAAGAACACCTTGGCACCTCTGCCCAGTTTCCCTTTAAATTTGTTAACTCTAAATAACCACAAGCTCAGGTAACTTTACCTAAGAAACAATCTTAGAAAGAAGACAATACTCTTATAAAAAGAGTAGTCAGGTTTCAAATCATTGCTCATTCAAGAAATATTTCAATTATACACTCATATGGATAAGAACTTGAGAAGTATTGAAATGGGGTTTTGCAGCCTATCATTTCACTCTTTAGAATGTGAAAAAACTAATTGTTGAAGTGGCATACCTTTCCTTTTATAGTTGGGTGATGATCATGCTTGGAAGTTCATTGGACCAGTTGTCCAAGTCAGAAAAAAATAGCACAAAATAGCACCTTGAAAGTTTGTTACACAAGATCACAAAACCGTGCAGATGGTGCGTGCCAGCTGTATTGTACCTTGCACATCTAGGGACCTGGTCCCTCGTGGTTGAGCTACTCATCATCAAGACTACATGTAGCAATTTCCCCCTTTTTTATTAAGACAAACAAAATCATACAATTTGAGTATCAATGCATAATCATCATATTTAATCAGAGTGATTACCACCTGAGGACAAATGTTCCCCCCATCATCATGCTTCCTCTATCTTGCAACGTAGGGACCTGGTCCTTTGTTATAATTTTGTATAAATTCTTCCCCATGCACCTTCAACATTTAGTTGATTAGTATACTTTCCTCTTTCATCATGCACTTTTAATTTGTTTAAATTTGTACATTTGCATTTTTAACCATTTCTTATCTTTATCATTGTGTTACCATTCCATGCTACTAGATAATTACATATGAATTTAGTATTCCCCCTTTTGACATATCGAAAAGGATTAAAAATAAATCACAAGTATGGATAAGTACAGATTAGTAAACTCATGGCAGCCAAGGCAACACTAACATGAAAACAACTTTAAAGTAAAGGAAACAAGCAAAGATCACAACAAAAATTTATTATGTTGTAACTAGTAATTATTACAAGTACAATCATTTCATAAGAATAAAAAATAATTGCCATCAAAAGCCAAATATAGGATTAAGATATAGGCCGACACTGGGAACCTAAGTGCAGGGACAATATGATTTAGGTAGAAGGTGATATTTGTGAAAAGGATATGAGAAATATCTTCACTCTCGAATTTCCAGCATTGTGAGCATCTAACAACTACTTGGTGAGATCCTTAACTTTAGGTTTTAGTTCTTGAATTTTAAAACTTAGTTCAACAACTTAATTCTAGAGTTTCATATTTTCAATTTCAAGTTCATTAGAAGCATCTTGTCTTTCAAATAACAAATTCTAAGTCTTCAACCTCAGATGTACTATCTTAGAATCTTTTCCACCCAACATAATTCTTAACTTCTCTATTTTTTTTCCCAGTCTTTCTTGAACAACTAACTATTTAGATACTTAAGACATAGAACCAGCTTTGTTTTCAATATATACATTCTCTATAAAAGTCGATAGGATGATCATTTGTCTGCCTATTCCAAGTGTTCCTTTAGATCTACTCACATTAAAATATTCAAAGACCTTCTTCAGCATGTACTCACAAGGAATTCCATGTCTCCTATTTTTCTTAAGAGTTAGTTTTTCATGTGGCAATCATAAGAGCAGGCAAAGTGATCAATTTAAAGCTTCTTAGGATTTCTATCAAAGAACATATCAAAACTAGATATAATTGTAGTTTTTCTTGATCTTGTCAATAGGACCTTATTGAAGAAATCAAACACAAGCTAAAACTCACATCTCAGGAACTTTTTTCACAGTTGCTCTAGATATTCCTCCTATGTTTGGGCATTGATCATAAACTCCATTGTATGTTGTTGCTTTACAACAGAATTGACTGCAATAGCTTGTACATTTAAGATTTCTCCCAGTACTTTTTCATTCAAATAGATAGACTTTTCTTGCACCTACGTAGACAAGCTTAGCTCATCTTCTGTGAATTGCATGGTATAATAAAATTATTTGACCTCATTCTTAAAAACCATGGGGTTTGAGTCTTCAAACAAGTGTAACCATCCTTGATACCATACATATTTAACAAATTAGACATTTTTGGTTTCTCTTAAATTTTAGGATTAAACTTTCTTCCTAACGGTACCTTTATTGTTCTCAGGTACCCAATCCTTCTTTCTCTCAATAAGTCATTATTTTATTCATTTCTGTTCTCAGGTACCCAATCCTCATTTCTCTTAACAAGTCATTCTTTTCTTCATTTCTTTTGGTCTCACTACTTTTTTCACCTTTATCGCCAGTTGTTCTTTGCATGGGACCTGGCCCCTCAGAATCCTCCATTTTCCTGAAAACTATGTTTCTGCCTTATTTCAGTGTAGATGCTAGACTTTGATATGGAGGACCTGGTCTTCTCAACTGAAAGAACATTCTTTATTCCCTTTATAAAGGAAACAATACCCCTATAATATTCAATTTCTCTCCTATATTAATCTCTCCACCTCCAGTGTTTTTATTTTTCCTTTATTTATTTCTCCTGAATTTATTCAAAAACCATCTCAGAGATAATTTGTCCTTATTACTTCATACTTCTTATTTGGAGGTTAAAACTTATCTTTTATCCCACTCACTTCAATAATATCACGAGCTTCCAGTTCTACTCCAGCAACTATGTTTTCTATGTTGTCATAAGTAAACAGTAGGAGGGTCTCTGCTACCCATTTCTTACTATGGGAATGATTAACTCTTTAAACTAAATTTTATCATCAAACAACTGATCGAAAATGTTGTTTAAGTCAGAGTGTGTATGATAATTTGGCAACTTTTATGTTTTAGAGAATTTAGATTTTTCAAATAACACTAGAAATTGAGAGATTATTTGGTGAAAAAGCTTCTTATTCTATTTATGTCCTAGACATTTTGTTTAAGATGTATGGTTTGATTTTCTGAGCATTAATTTCATTGGTTAAGGATGGCTTAGTGGAGTTTAACTCAAATGTAGGTTTTGACTTTTTTTGCAAGGTGTGGGGAAGTAATAAGATCATCCATTTGATTGGAGAAGAAGTGATGATCCAATTAATCTTAGGAATGATTTAAAATTTAAGAAGATGAATAGTACTAATTAAGAAACAATTGAGGAGAAGGTCTAGTTTAGCACTTTTAAAAAGGACTAATGTCATTAAAGACAGTTATTTTTTAGCTGACATGTCATAATCTAATAAGTGTGACTCTTCGTTTTACAAGGGATTTGACATTTTAAAGAGAAGAAGGATATGTGGATTTCTTAGACATCATTTTGCGATTACTTAGGCATCATGTATGTACTAACCGTAAAGATAGAACCAGGTCCCTCTTAGATTTAATGAGCTTTGAATTTGTGTAGCTTCAGTTATATCCTTCTTAGTTATCTCCATAAATGTATTCTTGCAATGGTATCGACTTGAGTTAGAATAATCATGCACATACATTGATATGGATACCTACCTCTAAATCATAACCACATTTTTAGGAGACACTGAGTCAGATGAAGTTCAATCCTTTGAAGTTTCCTTTGAGATGAGTTTCCTAGTGACCAGTCCCTAAGAATCATGATCTGCATGTTTCGTCCTCTTGCTTATCATTTTTTGCATCACTAAGGATCAATAATTTTCATGAATAATCAGGAACTAAATGCACCCCTTTGATCAGCTCATAGAATTCATTTTTAAGTTTATTTTCTAGAGAATCTTTAGTTATGAAATCTGGAGGTCATTTTTGGACTTTCTTTTGATCACTAGCTTCCCATACGTCAATGACTAGGTCCTTGAGATAAAATTTTCACAATAAGTCACTTTAACCTGAAGTGTATTTGAGAGGGAGAACCTAGTTAGTACTTCCATTATTGAACTTTAGATCCTTTCAGTCACTGAGCCACTCCTAACTGTAATCCCTTTTCCAGAAGTTCATACTCTTTCTTTCTAACATTATGAGCAGTTCTTATGACTGCTTCAATACCATTTTTGAGACATTGTTTAATCTTACCACCATCCCTTCTTGTAGCTTTAAAAATTTTTTTCCAAAATATGCAACATCAGGTTTTCCTCACTTAGATCAATTTATAGAGCATTCATCGTAAGGAATCTCTCACTTATTGATTCTATTCTTTCCACCCTTAGTTCATTTAAAGCATACATTATGATCAGGATACTCAAGGTGTAAACCTTTAAGAGTGAACCCATTCTGATACCAATTCTAGAACCCTTAGGAGTGGCATCATACAATGAGGGACCATGTCCCTCAGAGTCATTCTTAAGCATTTGAAAAGTACAAAAAATAGAAGGTGCATGGAAAATAAATGGAGATCATGTATAATAACAATCCTATATTTGATGTCAATTCCTCCACACTTTGCGAGGACAGTATTCATGGAAATCATCACTACTTTCTCCCGAGGGCATGGTGTCGCTTGAATATCAAAACAAAACCAAGGGGTATTTTTTTCCTTGGCATATCGAACCAACTTATGGTAATTCCTCCTTTGATGACTCCTAGGGTTATTAGAACCATGGGAGGATCTTCCACCTTTAAGGTCATAGCACTAGTACTTGAATACTTACTCTTACTGCTCTTCTCAGGTTCACCTTTTTTGGATGACCTGAGGTTTGAACTCATTTGTTTATCACAAAACAAGTATTAATAATCCTTCTTGTCCAGTAAGCAAAAGAAAGAAAGGGAGCTTCTGGCTTCGTCCCTTCGTCTATGATTTTTACGTGGAAACCCAATAAGGGAAAAACCATGCCTCTCCCTCACAAGCACCAAAATAGTCCACTATATCCAACTTCTTGATTACATGTTCGACTGTGAACCTAAGTCTAGGTTCTTCCTACTTGTAACACCTCTATTACAAGCACACCTTAACACATCTGCCAAGTTTCCTTTTAAAATTAGTTAACTCTAACTAGCTACAAGGTTAGGTAACTCTGTGCAAGAAACTCTCAAAAAAATAAGACACTACTCTTATAAGATAAGGATTTTTATTTCAAATCATTACTTACTTAAGAACTATTTCAATTTAAATAATCATATGGCTAAGAACTTGAGAAGTATTGAAATGGGGTTTTGCTTTCTCACTTTTCACTCTTGAGAATATGCAAAACCAATTGTTGAAGAGGCATCTCTTTCCTTTTATAGATGGGTAATGATAAGGGATTTAAAGTTAATTGGACCATCTATCCAAGTCCATACAGAATAGCACAAAATAAAACCTACAAGTTTGTTACACAAGATGACAAAACTGTGCAGCAGGCACGTGCCAGTTGTATTGTACCTTGCTAATCCAGGGACTTGGTCCCTCATAGTTTAGTTGCTCATCATCCAAACTAACTGTAGCAATTTTAACCCTTTTTAACATGACAATACACTCCATATAATTTAACCATCAGTGCACATTTATCATATTTAATCAGACTAATTACCACCTGAGGGTGAATGTTCCCCCTATCATAATGCTTCCGCTATCATGCAACACAAGGAACTGGTCCTTTATTTTCATTTTACATCAATTCTTCCCCAGGCACCTTCATCATTTAGTGCATTAGTACTTCCTCTTGTCATCATGCACCTTTAATTTGTATCAATTTAAGCATTTCTATTTCTTCCCCCTGTTATTATGCACATTCAAATTATGCATTAGAATTTTTTTAGAATGTTTTCTCTTTTTCCTTATGCTACCATACCATGAAACTAGGTACTTACATATGAAGTTAGTATTCCCCCTTTTGACATATCGAAAAGGATTAACCATAAACCAAAATAAAGGATAAGCACAGATTAGTTAACTCATAGATACTGAGGCAACACTATCATGAAGACAACTTTTAAGTAAAGGGTACAAGTAAAGCACACACAAAGAATTCATTATTTAATAACTAGTGATTAGTACTAGTACAACCATGACACAGGAATACAAAATAACTATCATCAAAATTTAAATACATGATTAAGATATAGACTGGCTCTGGATAGGCCTAAGAACAGGGATAATACGATTTAGGTAGAAGGATATTTTCATGAAAAGGACTTGAGAAACATCTCCACTCATAAATTTCTTATATTATGAGTATCCAACAACTTCTTGGTGTGATCCTGCATTTCAGTTTTTAGTTCATGAAATTTACCACTCTATTCAGCCACTTTTCCTTTGAGTTTCAGATTTTTAATTGTAAGTTCAATAGAAGAACCTGGTCCTTCAAATGATAACTTTTGAATCTTCGACCTCAGATGTATTAAATCATCATCTTTCGTACCCAACATAATTTTTTAACTTCTTACTTTCCTTTCCTAGTCTTTCATGAACAACTAAAAATTAAAATACTTTAGACATAGAACCAACTTTATTTTCAATACATTAATTCTGTACAAGAGTTGTTAGGCTGATCCTTTGTTTGGTTGTTCCTAGTGTTCCTTTAGTTCCACTCACATTAAAATATTTGAAGACCTTTTTCAGCAAGTACCCATAGGGGATTCAATGTCTCCTATTTTTCTTTAGTATTACCTTTTTCATATGGTCAATCATTAGAGTAGGCAAACTAATCAATTTAAAACTACTTAGGCATTCTATCAAGAAGAGATCATAACCAGATGCAATTATAGTTTTTCCTAATCTTAGCAATAGGAATTTGTGGATGAAGTCAAATTCAAGTTGAAACTCATATTTCAGGAACTTTTTTTTCAGAGCTGCTCTAGACATTGCTCCTATTTTAGAGGCAATGATCATAGACTTAGTTATTAGGTGTTACTTTACAACAGATATAACTCCAATAGCTTGTACGCGAAAGATTTTTACCAATACTCTTGCATTCAAATACATTGACTTTCTTTGAACCGGTGCAGATAAGCTTAGCTATTTTCTAAGAATTCTATGGTATTATAAAATTATCTGACTTCATTCTTAATAACCATGGGGTTTGATTCTACAAAAAAGTGTAACCATCCTTTATATATGAGATATTAAACTAATTTAGTGATTCCTGTTTTATCATAAAAATTTGGGATCAAACATTTTTCACGACAACACCTTATGTGTTTATCAGGTTCCCAATCCTTCTTTCTCTGAACATGTCATTTTTTTCATAAATTTTTTTCTTTCCTTTGGTCTAACTAATTCTTTCTCCTTTATCTTCATTTCTTCTTTTAATGGGACCAGATCCCTTAGAGTCCTCCTTTTTTCTAACTGCTATAAGCTTCTTCATTATTCAAGGAGAGCTACCAGACTTTATTATGGAGGACCTAGTCCTCTAAACTATGATGTTATTCTTTCTTCCCTTTTTGAAGGAAATAATACCTCAAAGATTTAACTTCTCTCCTATATCAATCTCCCTATGTATAGTGTTTTTATTTTTCCTTTTTATATTTCTACTGAGTTTCTTCACATATCATCTTAGAGATACTTTGTCCTCAGTCCCTTCATTATCCTTATTTGGAGGTAAATACCTATATTTTATCCCACTAACTTTATTAATATCACAAGCTTCCAATTCTACTCCATAAACTGAGTTTTCTATGCTGTCACAAGCAAATAGTAGTAGGTACTCAGCTATCCTGTTCTCACTGGAGGAAGGATCAACTCTTTTACTTGTAGTTACTCCGTTAAATAACTGATGAAAGATGTTTTTTATTCTTATTATGTAGGAGAATCTAGTGTTTGTTGTGATTAGAGAATTTAACTTTTCCACATTTTTAGATGACATAGGCAAAATGCTAGTTTTTTGGTGAAAAATATTCTTTTTATTGTCCTAGACCTTTGGTTTGACAAATCTAATATGATTAGTTGAGCATTAACTTTAATGGATAAGGATGGAATAGTAGAGTTTAACTCAACTATAGATTTTTGAATTTTTGTTCGGGGAAGTAATAACATAATCCATTTTACTAGAGAAGAAGTGATGACCCAATTTAGCTTAGGAATAATTTCTTAATTCAAAATATAAATAGAACTAATTATGATACAATTGACGAGAAGTTCTGATTTAGGACTTTTAAAACTGACCAATGTCATTAAAGATAGTTCTTTTTAAACTGACATGCTTAAATCTAATAAGTATGACTCTTCATTTTCCAAGGAATTTGACAGTTTAATAAAAAGATGGATATATGACTTTTTTAGGCAACATTTTGCGGTTACTTAGGCATCTTTTCTGTTTTAACATAAAAGATAGAACCAGGTCCCTCTTAGTTTGAATGAATTCCATATCTGTCCAGCTTCTGTTGTTCTCACTTTATGTTTTCCCAATGGATGTATACCTACAATGGTATGGAACTGAGTTAGTCTAATCATGCACATATATTACTATGGATAAATGTCTCCAGATTATAGTCAAGTTTTGAGGAGACACTGATTCATATATTGTTCATTCTGGTGCAGTTTACTCTGAGATAAATTTCCTAGAATAAAGGTCCCTGTGAATCAAGAAATTTGCATCTTTTGACCTCTTGTTCATCCTTTTTAGAATCACTAAGGATCAATATTTTTCCTTAGGATAGAGGGCTAAGGGTGTGGATGAGTCATAGTCAGTAATTAGGTGAATTTTGGTGTCCTTGGTTTGGCATTGTAATTTATTTTTTGTGGATGTTGTACCTGTGTTATTTTATTGTGTTTTATGCCTTGCATAGTTTTGTATACTGCCTCTTATCTTGATCCAGGAGTCTATTGGAAACAACCTCTCTACCTCTTCTGATAAAGTGGTATGGACTGCATACACTCTACCCTCCCTAGAACCCACTATCTGGGAATATACTGGGTTTATTGTTGTTGTTGTTTTAATCAAGAACTACATGCACTCCTTTCATCATCTCATAGAATTCCTTTTCAGTTCATTTTCTAGAGCATATTCAGTTCTCAATTCTAGAGATTATTTTAAGACTTCATTTTAATTACTAGCTTCACATACATAAAGGACTAGGTCTTTGAGATCAAGTTTTCACAATAAGACACTTTCACCTAAAGTGTCTTTGAGAGAGAAAAGACAGTCGGTCCTACCATTATTGAACATATAATCCTTTAAGTCACTGAGCCATTCTTGATTGCAAACCCTTTTGTAGAAGTCCATCTCATCTATAGTTAATACTAATGAGTTTATACTCTTTTATTCTAACATAATGAGCAGTTCTTATGTATGCTTTAACACTATTTTTTTACAGCCTTCACTTTTACTACTAACCATCACTTCTTGTAGCTTTAACACCTTTTGTTGCCAAAAAGTGCAACATCAGGTCTTCCTCATATAGATTTGTTTATAGAGGTTTCATTTTTTGGAATCTCTCTTTTATTGCATCTTTTCTTTCCACTCCTAGTTCAGTTAAATCACAAATTATCAGGAAACTCTTGGTATAAACCTTTAAGAATGAACTAGCTCTAATACAAATTGTAGAACCCTAAAGGGCTACATCACACAATAAGGGATGAGGTCATTCATAGTCGTTTTAAAGGATTTGAAAATTGAAGCAAATATAAGGCGCTGGAAAAATAGAGGCAATGCAGAAAAGAACAACACAGGATTAATATATGAAAACCTAACATAGGAAAAAACACAACTCTCCCTCACAAGCATCAAAACTAGTCACTTAAACAAACCTTTTGATTACAGACTTGACTGTGAACCTAACTCTAGGTTCCTCCTACTTGCAACACCTCTATTACAAGAAAATCTTAACACCTCGTCCTAGTTTAACTTAAAAATTGGTTAACTCTAACCACCCATAAGCTCAGTTAACTCTACCTAAGAAACTCTCTAAAAAAGGTGAATCTACTCTTATAAGATATGTAGTTCGATTTAAATCATTAATCACTCAAGAACTATTTCATTTTAAGTACTCTTATGGCTAAGAACATGAGAAGTATTGAAATAGGGTTTTGTTTCGTCTCTTTTCACTCTTTAGAATGTGCAAAAACCATTTGTTGAATAGGCATTTATTTTATTTTATAGCTACATGAATATTAGGCATTAGAGGGTCATTGGACCATCTTTCCAAGTCAATACAAAATAGCACAAAGCGGAACCTACAGGTTTGTTACACAAGATGACAAAATTATGTAGAAGGTGCATGCTAGCTGTACTGTACCTTGCACATCAAGGGACCTGGTCCCTCGTAGTTTAGCTGCTCATCATAAAAACTACATGTAGCATTGCAAATTTGAGATGCCAACACTCTCAATAGGCCACACAAAGGATAGATCACCAATGCATTTCTTCAGCATGGATACAAGAAACACTGGGTGAATGGAACCTAAAGTTGCAAGCAACTTTAACTCATAGGCAACATTTTCCACTCTCTTCACAATCAAATAGGGGCCAACGTAACTGGGACTAAGCTTCCACTTCTTCCCAAATTGCATCACTCCCTTCAGGGGACACTTTTAAGAACACCCAAAAACCCACGTCGAACTTAAACTCTCTTATCCTCATGTCCACATAGTACTTTCTGGGACATTGGGTGGTCTTAAGCCTATCCTGAATCACCTTCACCTTCTCTATAGATTAGTGAACTAAATACATACCGAACGACCTTGTTTCATAAAGTTTGAAAAACCTAAAAGGAGGTCTTCACCTTCTACCATACAATACCTAAAATGGAGCCATACCAATGCTAGATTGATAACTACTATCGTATGCAAATTCTATAAGAGGTAAATGGTCAACCCAACTACCACCAAAGTCATTTATACAAGCCCGAAGAATATCCTCCAAAGTCTTAATGGTCCTTTATCCTTGTCCATATATCTGTTGGTGGAAAATGTTACTAAGAGTTACCTTAGTCCCCAAACTTCTATGAAATGATCTCCAAAAAGAAGATGAGAATCCAGTACCATGATTAAAAATAATGGAAACTGGAGCACTATGCAATTTCACAATCTCTTGAATAAATAACCTTGCATTGTCCTCAACAGAATAATTAGTCCTCACTGGTAAGAAGTAAGCAGACTTAGTCACCCAATCCACGATGACCCAAATAAAATTAAACTGGTTTTAAGTCCGTACAAGACTGGTAACAAAATTCAAATTTATTACTTCCTATTTCCACATAGAAAACTCAATTTCTTTAGACAACCGACTAGGTCTCATGTCTTACACCTTCACCTAGGACACACAATGCACTTAGCCAAAAAATTAACCATATCCCTCTTCAATTTATTCCACCAATAGATCTCCTTAAGGTCATGATATATCTTTGTCGAACTAGGATGAACTGAATATCATGGCTCATGATCTTTGGTCAAAATTCTACCTCACAACCCATCCACATGGAAGCACACAACCTCTCTTAGTACCTTAAGATACCATCACCCCCAATCTCGAAAACCCTTACCTTATTCTCACCCATATCATCCTTGATATGCATCAAGATAGGGTCAAACACCTTTTTTTCCTTTACCTTAGTACCAAGAGATAACTTTACCACTTTTTCAACAAATACACCACCATCCTTAGAATCTAAGAGATGCACCCCTAGATTAGCTAAACGGTGAATATCCTTCACCAAGTCCTAATTCACCTCGTCCACATGGAATATACTCCCCATTGGTAACCTAAAAATAATATCAACAACCACCTGAGCATTACCTAGGTGATAGTAGAGACTCATGTCATAGTCCTTGAAAAAATCAAGCCATCTCCTTGGCCTAAGATTAAGCTCCTACTAGGTGAATTCATATTGCAGGATCTTATGATATGAATAGATGTCTACATGGACCCCATATAGATAGTGCCATAAAATCTATAATGCGAACATCACATCCAACAACTCTAAATCATGAGTCCAAGAATTCCTCTCATGAACATTAAATTGCCTAGATGCATATGCCACCACCTTTCCATGCTACATCAAGACTTAACCAAGCCCCATAAAGGACACATCACACTAAATCATGAAGCCATCACTACCCTCAGACAGTATCAAAACTAGAGGAAAAGTTAATTTATCTTTCAGCTTCACAAAACTCCCATCGCAAGCATCAGAACACAAAAATATCACCTTCTTTTGAGGTAACCTAGTCAAAGGTGCAACGATCGATGAGAAGCTCTCCATAAACATCCTTTAATGGAAGACTAAACACAAGAAGCTCTGAATATCAGTTGGAGTCATGGGTCTAAGACACTTCTTAACCACCGTAAATTTTTGTAGATTCTCCATGATCCTCTCACTAGAAACAACATGACCTAGAAAAGTAACAACATTCAACAAAAATTTCACACTTCTAAAACTTAGCATACAAATTCTGATCTTTAGGGTCTGCAACACAACACGGAGGTTGTTGGCATAATCCACCTCACTCTTTTAGTATACCAAAATATCATCTATAAATACAATCATGAATAAGTCAAAATATTGATGGCATACCTAATTCATGAGATCCATAAATGCCATTGGGCATTGGTCAATCCAAAAGGCATGACCAAGTACTTAAAATACCTATACTGAGTATAGAAGGAAATGTTATGGATATTCCCATCACTAATCTTTATCTAATGATAACCCAAGTGAAGGTCAATCGTAGAGAAATACTTAACAACTTGAAGTTTTTCAAATAGGTCATGAAGTGTAATACCCCAGGAAATTTTTCGTTGAAATTTTGTGCATAAACGTGTTAGGTTCTATCTTCTAGAATAATTATAAATTTTCCATGCGGAATGTCTTAGATTATAACCCACCATTGTGTAGAGTATTGAATAATCTTTCCAACTATATATGGATCATCCCAAATAAAACCCCAAGCGAGTCCTAAGGCCTAGCGTATTTTTCCTCCAACTTTAAAAAATCATAACTCCTTGTACATAATGATCTGGGTGATCTAATATATATCAACGGAAAGATCTATGAGTCCTTTTTCCAATGAAATTAGTTTCATCCAATTTGTATATTAGAGAAAAAAGTTATGGTCAATCTACTACAGCCTATCAACAGAAAATTTTTGGGTTGACTTTAAATAATCATAGCACCTTGTACACAATGATCTGGGTGAGATACTATATATCAACGAAAAGATATGAGAGTCCTCTTTCCAATGAAAGTTGTTTTATCTAATTTTGATATTGACATAAAGCGTTATGGTTGATCTACTTCAGACTATCAAAACAGTCCATCAAAGGACAGATTCGAGAATTATTTGATTTTTAGGGGCATTTTGGTCACTCTCCCTCACCCAAAATTTGTCTAAACCCTATATTAAAGCCTATTAGAAGGATTATATATTATATTTCATCAAATTCCCTAAAAACGAAAACCCTAAGAACCTACATCCAACTTCAAGAACGTCCAAAGTTCACCATTAATTCTACAAATTTATTCGAGATTTCAAGTTCCTAGTTCAAAAAATCCAAGAACCATCATTCAAAGGCATGATTAACATCTCAAAAATGAGTATTGATCTAAAGTTCATCATTTAAGGTATGCGGGGTTTTTCAACAAGAACTCTCTTTTGTTCTTGTGCCGAAAAGTAATTTTCTTTACAAAGGCATGATTTTTATTTGATTTTTACGAATTTGAAGCATGATACCATATCTTATGATGATTATTATAAAATCTTGATGTTTATGATTTTGAAAGATGAATTTACATGTGTGGAGATATAAAGCATGAATCTTGAATGATATTTATCATAATTTTGATATTTGGGTCGTGAATGTCCATTGGAAAATTGTGTTTTTTTAAGAAAGTGTGTGTTATGAGCACGTTGATGTTGAATATTTGAGATATTTTGAATGATTTGACCTTTTGGTCTTAATGGAGTTGTTTTGAACTCGAGTGTGAAAGAAATCCACAACGTGGTTGACTTTGATGGATGGGAAGCATGATGGCTCTCGATGTTTATTTATATATTCCTGAAATTGTTTTGTTGTGGATTGTCTCTGAAATGATCTGAGCTATGTTCTGGAGAAATATTTAGCACCGAGTGGGAGGTATAAAGCGAGCTTACTTCCCTAGAACTATATGGCCCCATAGGAGTGAGCCTAAGGCTAATTTATATAGTGATCACTAGTTTTTATGGATTTGATATCGATAGTCCTAATCCGATGGCAAGGATAGGACGGCTCTCCCCAATGTGGGTTGTACGTTAGACTCCATGTAGCTCACATGGTTTATGTCGGTTATAGGATCTCCCAGTGTGTGTGTGTTTCCTTGTGTCTATGGTGAATGGTGAAGTGATTTGAAAGGGGAATTGTGAAAGTTATTCTTTTGAAATATTTAAATGATATTTACATTATGAGAATTGATAGTCTTAATAAACTGAAAGTGATTGACAAATTATATGATGACTCACATGTGTTATTGTACTTATTTCATCCTCTCATGATTATGATGATTTTCTTTGGGCTATGTGAGTCTTTCATACATCCTACATATTTCTTATAAATATTTATGATGATGATATTTATACAACTGCATACACCCCCATATACTCGGTTCCTTTCCATGGTACTGACCCACATCTTCAGATGTGGGCTGTATTTTCTCAGAATATAGGTTCAGGTGCTCAGTTCTAGGTTCGACAGTGATTCTTCGAGCATGCTGTTTACATCCTCTATTGTGGTGAGTCCTCATGTTCCAAGGATGTGATGTCTGATGTTAGTTTCATGGAATTATTTACAACTGATAACTAAGTATGAGTCAGTTAGGCCATGTATCAATGGCTCACTGATTTTATTGATTTTCTTAGAGACTTGTCAGACTAGTATAGAAGTTGGGAGTTGACTAATAAGTCATATTTTGTTATCTTTCTAAAATTCTTTTATTCTTGGATGATGATTACTCTATTGATATTTGAGGATTATTTATGAAAATCCCATTGATTTGTGTTGAACTTAATAAAAATGGCTCAAAGGGTTAGCTTGGGGCTACTCGTAGCCTCAAGCACCGTGTGACACTCCAGGACCCATTTTTTGGGCCATTACAAACTTGGTATCAGAGCCTAAGGTTTCAATGTGTCCTAGGGAGTCTGACAAGCCGCGTTAAGCAGATTCTTGACACCACATCTATGAGGAAGAGGCTATAATACATTTTAGGAAAAAGTATGATTCTTTCTTTCAGTAGTCTATCGTGCCTAAAGTGTCTCTCTGTTCAATTGATTCGTGCTCTTCTCCTTTATAAATATGCCTCTACATCAAGCAAGAAGAAATAATGATGGTCAGTTACCTCAACCCGCTAATCTATTAAATAAAAATGTGTCTCATGCTAAATTTTGGGCAACCTTTCAGGCACTGGCCTAAGTTGTTACTGCAAATATTTAGACCAAACTGGCCCTGGATCCACATCAGCAGAGAGGTGATTCAGCTGCTGCCAGGATCTATGACTTCATGCGGACGAATCCGCCAGAATTCTATGGATCCAAGTCTGATAAGGATCCACGATTGTTTTTAGAGGAGGTGCAGAAGATTACTCAGGTGATGTATGTATCTGAGGAACATAGTGTGGAGTTGGCTATGTATAGGTTGAAAGACCTTGCTTATAACTGGGTTGTTGCTTGGAGGAAAGATAAAGGTGAGGGAGCTATCCGTACGACTTGGAAAGAGTTCTAGGATGCATTCCTGGATAAGTTTTTCCCTTTGAAGATGAGGGAGGCAAAGGTGGAAGAGTTCATAAACCTGCGATAGGGCTCTATGATTGTTAAGGAGTACTATCTAAAGTTTAATCTGTTGGCCAAGTATGCTCCTGACTTAGTGGCTGATAATCAGGCTAGTATGAGTAAGTTTGTGACTGGAGTGTCTAGTTATGTGGTTAAGGAGTGTAGGTCTGCTATGCTGAATAGTGAGATAAATCTTTCTAGGCTGATGACTCATGCCCAACAGATTAAGGCAGACAAGATTAAGGAGAGAGATAGAATAAGAGGGAATAAGAGAGCTAGGTTAGAGCAGCATAGATAGGGTCAGACTAGATCACAAGGAGGGAGTCGCCCTCAGTATCAGGATCATTCATCTATGCCAGCACCGTCATCTGCTAGTGCTTTATGCCTAGAGATAGGCAAGAGCAAGGTAACAGGTCATATGCATCCAGGTCCCAGTACAGTGCTGGCAGTAAGCCAAATCATCCCTTGTGTCCTAAGTGTGGTAGGGCTCATTCCAGTGAGTGGTGGGGTGAGAAGAGGGGTTGTTTCTATTGTGGTGACATGGGTTACAGATTTAGAGATTGTCCATAGGATGGACAAGGGCATCGTGACTACCGCCCTCAGACCCAGACTCAGACTTTTAGTGCCCCAATTCCAGTGACTCGCCCAGCCCCAGCTCAGGGCGCCTCTTCTAGCAATGCTAGCGGGCAGCACCAGAATAGATTCTATGCTTTACCATCCCACCAGGAATAGGAGGACTCTCCCGATGGTGTTACTAGTATGCTTCATATATTTTTGTTTGATGTGTATGCTTTGTTGGATCCTGGATCCAGTTTCTCATATGTTACACCTTTATTGCTGTGAATTTTGAAATGAGTCCTGAGATTATTCTTGAGCCTATCCTAGTTTCTACCCCAGTGGGTGATACGATTGTTGCCCAGAAAGTGTATAAAAAGTGTCCTGTTACCATTCTTCATAGAGTCTTGTTGGCTGACCTGATTGAGTTAGACATGGTAGATTTTGATGTGATTCTAGGTATGGACTGGCTATATTCTTCTTATCCCTCTATTGATTGTCGGACCTAAGTGGTCAAGTTTTAGTTTTTGGGTGCATCAGTGTTTGAGTGGTCTGGGAATTCTGTGCCACCCAATAGTCATTTTATCTCATACCTCAAAGATAGAAAGCTTATTTCCAAATGGTGTATTTACCATTTCGTTAGAGTCAAAGACACTAAGTCTGAGACTCCAACTCTCCAGTCTGTTAATATCGTCAATGAGTTTTCTAATGTCTTTTTGAATGATCTCCTAGGGATACCTCCTGATAGAGAGTTAGAGTTTGGGATTGATCTTCTTCCCGATACTCAACCTATTTCTATTCCTCCTTATCATATGGCCCCTATAGAACTTAAGGAGTTGAAAGAGAAACTCAAAGATCTACTAGATAAGGGTTTCATAAGGCCCAGTGTTTCTCCTTGGGGGTGCTCCTGTGTTGTTTGTGAGAAAAAAAGATGGCTCTTTACGTATGTGCATTGATTACCGTCAACTGAATAAAGTCACCATAAAAAATAAGTACCCTTTTTCGAGAATAGATGATTTGTTTAACCAATTGCAAGGTGCAAGATATTTCTCAAAGATAGACCTTAGTTCTGGCTATCATCAACTCAAATTTAGGGAGTGTGACATCCTAAAAACCGTATTCCAAACTCGTTTTGGCCATTTTGAGTTTCTTGTTATGTCTTTCGGGTTAACTAATGCCCCAACAGCTTTCATGGACCTCAAGAATCGAGTGTTCACACCATATCTGGATATGTTTGTCATAGTGTTCATCGATGATGGTGTACTCATGTAGTGAGGATGAACATTCTGATTATCTCCGAACTATCTTGCAAACGCTTAGAGAGTACAAGCTGTTCACCAAGTTCAGTAAGTGTGAGTTTTGGCTAAGATTAGTTGCTTTTATGGGTTATATCATTTCTTTTAAGGGTATTAGAGTTGATCCCCAAAAGACCGAAGCTGTTAGAATTTGGCCTAGACCTATTTCTCCGACTGATATCCAAAGTTTCTTAGGTTTAGCTGGCTATTATCGTTGTTTTGTTGAGGGTTCCTCCTCTATAGCATCTCCTATGACTCGGTTGACCCAAAAGAAAGTGAAGTTCTTATAGTCTGAATCTTGTGAGAAGAGTTTTTAGGAGTTGAAGACTGACTCACTTCAGCCCCTATTTTGACTTTGCCTGATGGTGTTGATGGTTTTGTGGTGTACTGTGATGCTTCGAAAGTTGGGTTGGGTTGTGTATTGATGCAGAAGGGTAAGGTGATAGCTTATGCTTCTAGACAGTTGAAACCCTATAAGAAAAATTACTCCACCGATGACCTTGAGTTGGCTGCTGTTGTGTTTGCTTTGAAAATCAGGAGACACTATTTGTATGGTGTACATGTTGATGTTTTCACTGATCATAAGAGTCCGCAGTATGTGTTTACCCAGAGAGAATTGAATCTTAGGCAGAGATGATGGTTAGAATTGTTAAAGGACTATGATATGAGTGTGTTGTACCATCCAGGAAAGGCAATGTAATGGCGGATGCCCTAAGTAGAGTGTCCATGGGTAGTGTTTCGCGTGTGGTAGAAGGTAAGAAAGAGTTAGCTCGTGATGTACATCATTTGGCTAGATTGTGTATTAGGTTGTTTGACTCTGCTGAAGGTAGTATAGGGGTTCAGAGTAGTTCCGAATCCTCCTTGGTTTTGGAAGTAAAGGAAAAGAAATACTTAGATGCTAGTTTGGTCAGACTAAAGGAGTCAGTCAAGGACCAAAAAGTAGAGGTTTTCTCCCAAGGGGAGATGGTGTGTTGAGATTGCAGGGTAGATTATGTGTCCAGAATGTTGATGATCTAAGATAGAGGATTATCGCTAAAGCGCATGGGGTGCGATATTCTATTTATCCTGGTGCAACCAAGATGTACCGAGACTTGCGGAAAATCTATTGGTGGAGTGGCATGAAGAAAGATATAGCAGCGTTTGTAGCTAAGTGTGCAACATGCCAATAGGTTAAGGTTGAACACCAAAGACCTGGTGGTACGATGCAAAAGTTTAGTATTCTCGCATGAAACTGGGAAGAGATAAATATGGACTTTGTGATTGGTTTACCTCCTTCCCGACACCATCATAATTCCTTTTGGGTTGTGCTTGATAGGTTGACTAAGTCTGCTCATTTCTTGCCTGTTCATACTTCATATACTGCTGAGGATTACACTAGATTGTATGTTCGAGACCTAGTCAGACTGCATGGAGTTCCCTTGTCTATTATTTCGGATAGGGGTACTCAGTTCACTTTACAATTTTGGAAAGCTTTTCATAAAGGTCTTAGTACCCAAGTGATTTTAAGTTCTACTTTTCATCCGCAGACCGATGTTCAGGCTGAGCGGACCATCCAAACCTTAGAGGATATGTTGAGAGCTTTTGCACTTGACTTTGAGGGAAGTTGGGATGATCACTTACCGTTGATAGAGTTTGCTTACAATAACATTTTCCACTCTAGTTTTGGCATGGCTCCATTTGAAACCTTGTATGGGAGAAAGTGTAGATCACCCATAGGATGGTTCGAGGTGGGTGAAGCGACTGTGAGTGGTCCTGATTCGGTAGTCGAGGCTATGGAAAACATTAAGTTGATTAGGGGAAGGTTGAAAACTGTGCAGAGTCGTCAGAAGTCATATGCAGATGTTAGAAGGAGAGACCTTGAATTTGAAGTTGGTGACCTAGTGTATCTAAAAATTTCACCCATGAAGGGGGTGAAGAGATTCGGAAAGAAGGGGAAGCTTAGTCCCCGTTATGTTTGTCCTTACAAAATTCTTAGCCGTGTTTGTAAGGTAGCTTATGAGGTCGAATTGCCATCCGAGTTGTCATCTGCTTATCTAATATTCCATGTCTCCATCCTTAGAAAGAATATTAGCAACACTATGGTAGTGGATTCCTCTGTGAGTACTGACATTCAAGAAAATCTTTCTTTTGATGAGATTCCTGTTGAGATTCTTGATTTCAGTGTCCGAAGACTAAGGAACAAAGAAGTTCCCTTGATCAAGGTTTTGTGGCAAAACCAATCTGTTGAGGGTGCAACTTGGGAAGCTGAGGCGGATATGCGATCCAAGTACCCGTACCTATTTTTCGTGAACTCTGATCAAGCCGAAGGTAACGTTCTTTCTTAAATCATGCACTTTTGATAAAAGTTGCAGCAGTTCAGCTGTCATTTATTATGTGTTCAGCTGTAGTTTCTTGAATTTATGCATTCTATGTTGCATTTGGAGTAAAAAACGATGTGGTGATGAGTCTAACGAATGGTTTCAGTTGTATTCTCTATTCCCTATCTAATATTGGCATGTCTAGAGTCATTCGATGACGAATGTTTCCAAGGGGGGAAAGATGTAATACCCCAAGAAATTTTTAGTTGAAATTTTATGCGTAAACATGTTAGATTCTATCTTCTAGAATGAATTATAAATTTTTCGTGTGGAATGTCTTAGATTATGACCCACCATTGCATACAGTATCGAATAATCTTTCCAACGATATGTGGATGATCAAAGACGGACACCAAAGCGACGAGTTATGAACATTCCGATCGAACAGTGAATAGTAGTGAATAGTAAAACGTGCAGAAAAAAGTACTGAGGCCTGGCATATATTTTTGCTCCAATTTTAAATAATCATAACTCCTTGTACATAATGATCTGGGTGATCTAATATATATCAACGGAAATCTCTACGAGTCCTCTTTCCAATGAAATTGGTTTCACTAAATTTGTCTGCAGGAGCAAAAAGTTATGGTCGATCTACTTCCGCCTATCAAAAGTGAATTTTTGGGTCGACTTCAAATGATCATAACTCCTCGTACACAATGATCTAGGTGAGATACTATATATCAACGGAAAGATATGAGAGTCCTCTTTCTAATGAAATTAGTTTCATCCAATTTGGATATTGTAGTAAAACGTTATGGTTGATTTACTTCAGACTATCAAAACAGTCCAACAAAGGACAGATTCGAGAATTATTTGATTTTTAGGGGCGTTTTGGTCATTCCCCCTCACCAAAAATCAGTCCAAACCCTATATTAAAGCCTATTAGAAGCATTTTATGTTATATTTCATCAAATTCCCTCAAAAAAACCCTAACCTCCTACATCCAACTTCAAGAACCTCCAAAGTTCACCATGAAATCTGCAAATTTAGTCAAGATTCCAAGTTCCTAGTTCAAGAACTCCAAGAACCATCATTCAAAGGCATAATTAACATCACAAAAATGATTATCGATCTAAAGTTCATCATTCAAGGTATGTGGGGTTTTTCAACAAGAATTCTCTTTCGTTCTTATGCCCAAAAGTAATTTTCTTTACAAATGCATGATTTTTATTTAATTTTTATGAATTTAAAGCATGAACCCATATCTTATGATAATTATTATGAAATTTTGATATTTATGATTTTGAAAGATGAATTTACATGTGTAAAGATATAAAGCATGAATCTTGAACGATATTTACATGATTTTGATATTTGGGTCATGAATCTATATTGGAAATTGTGTTATTTTGAGAAAGTATGTGTTATAAGCACATTGATGTTGAATATTTGAGATATTTTAAATGATTTGACCTTTTGTTCTTAATGGAGTTGTTTTGAACTCGAGTGTGAATGAAATCTACAACGTGGTTGATTTTGATAGATAGGAAGCATGATGGCTCCCGATGTATATTTATATATTACTGAAATTGTTTTGTTGTGGATTGTCTTTGAAATGATGGGAGAAATCTTTAGCACTAAGTGGGAGGAATAAAGCGACCTTACTTTCGTAGAACTACGTGCCCCCATAGGAGTGAGCCTGAGGCTGATTAATATAGTGATCACTAGTTTGTGTGGATTTGAGATCGATGTCCAACTCCGATGGCAAGGATAGGACGGCTCTCCCCAACGTGGGTTGTACATTGGACTCTATGTTGCTCACATGGTTTATGTCGGTTGTAGGATCTCATAGTGTGTGTGTGTGCTTCCTTGTGTCTATGGTGAATGGTGAAGTGATTTGAAAGTGGAATTGTGAAAGTTATTCTTTTGAAAGATTTAAATGATATTTACATTATGAGAATTGATATTCTTGATGAACTGAAAGTGATTGACACATTATATGATGACTCACATGTGTTATTGTACTTATTTCATCCTCTCATGGTTATGGTGATTTTTTTTGGGCTATGTAAGTCTTTCATACATCGTGCATATTTCTTATAAATATTTATGATGATGATGTTTATACAACTGCATACACCCCCATATACTCGGTTCCTTTCCATGGTACTGACCCACATCTTCGAATGTGGGCTGCATTTTCTCAAAATGTAGGTTCAGATGCTCAGTTCCTAGTTTGTCAGTGATTCTTCGGGCATGCTATTCTACGTCCTTTGTTGTGGTGAGTCCTCTTGTTCCAAGGATGTGATGTCTAAAGTTGGTTTCACGAAATTGTTTACATTTGATAACTGAGTATGAGTCAGTTGAGCCTCACGAAATTGTTTACATTTGATAACTGAGTATGAGTCAGTTGAGCCATGTCTCAATGGCTCACTGGGTTTATTGATGATGATTACTTTTATTCTTGGATGTTGATATTTGAGCGTTATTTATGGAAACCCCGTTGATTTGTGTTGAACTGAATAAAAATGGCTCAAAGGGTTAGCTTGGGGCTACTCCTAGCCTCAAGCACCGTGTGATGCTCCGGGACCCATTTTTTGGGGCGTTACATCAAGGCTAGGAAGAGCATATTAATTCTTCATCATTGAGTTATTCAACTGACGTTAATTAATGCACATTTGAAGAAAACTATCCTTTTTATGCATGAAAAGGATGGGACTACCCCACAGAGATACATTAGGTCAAATAAACCCTTGTCAAGAAGATCTTTCAACTGCTCCTTAAGTTCCTTCAAATTAGCCAAAACCATTTTATAAGGAGGGATAAAGATAGGATGAGTATCCGAGAGAAGATCGATTCAAAACTCAATTTCCCTAGTTGGAGGGACACCAGGAAGATCATAAGGGAAAACCTCAGGAAATTCACTATCCACAGAAATAGATTTTAAAGAAGGACCCTCCGTATTAGAATCTTTAACCTGGACCAAATAATAAAGACACTCCATGAAAATCAAATTTTAGGCTCTAGGATAAGATATAAACCATCTCTTAGGGACTAGGGAACTCCCTTCCTATTTTATAACAAACTCATTTAGGAATTTCACAATGACCTTAAGGGTCCTACAGTCTAAAGAGACATAGAATGAATGAAACCAATCCATCCCTAAGATTACATCAAAATCTTATATATCTAATTCGATCATATCCACCTAAGTTTCCCTACCACTAATAGATCACCCAAGATATACTAGTTTCTCTCAAGAACAAGCTAGGGTTTTCATTGAAGATCTAATTTCAAGAAAGTTTCATCGTGAATCTTCAAGAAATCACGAACTATGGTATGCATTATATTCATTAATGGATTCTTTCCATCCATAAAGCTCAAGAACCTTCTTTTACCTATAAATTATGGTATTTATGTTGTGGGTTATTTATAATCATATTATTGACGTTGATTGATTTCAAAGTTTGAATCTTTGTGTGTTTATCATGATATTATGTTACCATGCATGATAAAATCCATGAATTTAGTTGCTTATGATGTGTAATTTGATGAATTCACTTATACCCTAAGTTGTGCATGCAAAGTTGTTGATAAAATGCCTGAAAAATAGAAATCATGGTTTATAGCTCAAGACATAAGCTACATGTGACATTCTTGTCATCCTCCTATGTTTAAATGGTTTTCATGATATCATTGTGAAATGTGCATATTGTCGGAATGCCCATGATATTAGAATACAAGATTATGATATGATTATCAGCATTCTCGTCCATGTTAGATAGTATGATAACTCTATACTTCTTGAAATCCACAACTTATTAAATTATGTATTGTTGATCTGGGTCTTGCACTTGATAAAGTCATGCTTTGTCAGTTTTCTTTTATCGAGTCCTGGGGGGTACTTGTACCCAAAACATTAGCTGTGCGCCTAGAGCCATGTCATGTTTTCATGATACTCTTAGTCAAGCTATGATCCTTAGATTTTAGATAGTTTTATGACTCAGGAAATCTCCATGATCTTATGAACTCGGTTAATTGTCAGATATCAGTAATATTCCGCCAGTCAGCACAATTCAGTAACTCAATTCATGTTTAGTTCAGTAAATCATGTTTAGTGTCTATTCAGATGGGAGTATAAATTATCACCGAGCAAACTCAAGGATGGGAACTCACCTATTATATGAGGGTGTGATTCTTAGAAGGAATCCTTGCGTTCTAGAACTATGTAGCCAGCAAAGGTTGAGACATCATAGCCTGCTATATGAGGGTAGATGAGGTTTCTTAGCCTGCTATATGAGGGTTCCCACCGTTCTTACTAGAGTTACCTTTTATATTAGGGTCACCCAAATATTGTACTTACCAGGGGCGTGGTATTGACACCCTTCCAATTAGGGCATAAATTTGTCCCCAATTCAGCTGTAATGCATCATTTGGAGTATGTTGGTTAGATAACAACCTCCCACAGTCTCAGTATCAGTCTCAGTAAACGAACTCTGATAGTTCTTCAAAATTCAGGACTGTCAAATATAGTCAACTCAGATATAGTACAAAACTTAGCTAGTTCCATCAGATTCAGGACTATCAGATACAATCACTCATGTTATTAGTTATCAAAATTCATTTATTATTCATGTTAGTCATCGGTACACTCATGTTATTGCAATTTTAGATATAATTACTATGTATGAAAGCATGTATTCTCACGTTCATATTAGTCAGTTAGCCCGTATTGTTTATGCATATGAATCCCATGCATTCAACCGACCTCACATGTATACCAGTACATTCAAAGTAATGAAACATTTGTGCTATGGTGTCTTATACCATAGGTTCAGATACACGAGCTCCAGAGCATCAGTAGATTCTAGTCTCAGCTATCAAAATTTGCAGTGAGTCCTCATATTTCGAGGACATGATCATCATTTTATTATCTCAGTAATTAGTTGATTAGTTGGAGTTAGTTGGGGATATGTCCTATCAACTCTTTACTTAAAAAGTTTCATCAGTTAGAGGCTTTCCAGACTATTATGTTCAGACAGTTATTTTAGTTGTTTTGGGTATTTCATACCCCATTTATATTTTATGATTTACTTTAGTTATGTGAACCTTATGGCCTTTCAGTTTATGTTTCTGTATTATTTAGTATATTATGCATTATACTGATGCAGATATCAGTCATGGGTTAGCTTGTGGTCCTTAGGGGTCATAAGAACCGTGTAGCATTCTGGGGATCAAATTCGGGGTGTTACAAACTTGGTATCAAAGCCTAAGGTTCAATAGAGTCCTAGGAAGTCTGAAAGTCGCATCTAGTAGAGTCTTGTACATGGGTGTGTTGTGCTCCATATTTATGTACAGGAGGCTATAAGATATTTTAGGAATAGTTTCCCATCTTTCAGTATTTATGTTTTCCCAGTGAGCATAATCTTAAGTCAGTCTCTCAGTCTAATCTATTTCTCTATTTCTTCTACAGAATATGACTCCTAAAAGAGGAAACAAGAATCAGTCAGCCCCTCAGCCCGAAGAAACTTTAGGAAAACATATTTCTTATGCAGAGTTTAGAACTATATTCACTACTCCTGCTAACTCAGTTGCTGCTCAGAATGAGTGACCAGCTATCATTTCGGCCAATCCTGTGGCCAATCTAGCTGCAGTCGGGATTTGGTATTTTATTCGAATGAATTCTCTATCCTTTCTCGGGTGTAAGTCCGATGAGGACCCTCATGAATTCCTAGATCAGGTGCAGACGGTTACAGACATAATGGGGGTTACATCTAGTGAGAGTTCTGAGCTAGATGCATATCAATTGGAGGATGTGGTTCATACTTTGTTCAAGCAGTGGAAGTCAGAGAGGGCAGACGATGCAGGGTTAGTTGATTGGGAGGAGTTTGCTTCAGCATTCCTTGATAGATTCTTTCCCCTAGAGCTTAGAGAAGCTAAGGCGCTAGAATTCATAAACCTCAAGTAGGGCAATATGATAGTGGAAGAGTATTCTCTTAAGTTTACTCAGTTAGCCAGATATGCCTCTCATGTGGTTGCAGATAGCAGGGGAAGAATGAGTAAATTTGTTTCAGGGGTGAATGATGGCATGGTTAATGAGTGTAGATCCGCCATGCTAAATAGTGACATGAGTTTAGAAAGGCTCATAACTCATGCTCAGCAGATAGAAGAGAAGAATATTAAGATGAGGGACAAGTAGAATAAGGGAGTGAATACAGGTAGTTTCAACTTTGCACAACCTAAGTCAGAAGGAGAAAATCATTCTTAGTTTTTTCCTAAGTCATTAGTTCTATCTCCTTCTTTATCTAGTGCTCTAGTTCCTAAGTTTAGAGAAGGTAACAAAGATAAAATGCTAGGCTCTAAGTCCTAGGGTATTGTTACGCTTTGCTAGATGCAGGAGCTTTTTTTTTATGTATCCTTATATAGCAATCAATTTTAGAGTTAGTCCCAAAATTCTAGCAGAGCCCTTTTTAGTCTCTACCCTAATGGGTAAAACTATCATAGCCCGATGGTTATAGAGGAACTGCCCGATTATGAAATTTTAAAAAGTCACTTCAGCAGACTTGGTTGCATTAGAGATGACTGATTTTGATGATATTCTCAGCATAAATTAGATTCATTCCTGCTATGCCACATCGACTATAGAAATATAATTGTCTATTTTAAATTCCCAAATGAACCCATCCTAAGGTGGAAGGGTAGTGTATCCGCTTTCAGATGTCAACTTGTTTCCTACCTTCGGGCAAGGAAATTGATATCTAAGGGAAGTATGTATCATCTTGTTCATGTTAGGGATTCTAGTTTCAAAACTCCCATTTTTGAATCCTTTCCAGTTGTGAATAAATATTAAGATGTCTTTCCCAAAGATCTTCCAGGAATTCCTCCCGAAAGGGAAATAAATTCGGCAATGACCTTCTTCCAGACACTCAGCCTATATCCATTACACCATAAAGAATGACACTAGCAGAACTTAGAGAACTAAAAGAACGGTTGAAGGACCTCTTAGATAAGGGACTCATCAGGCCTAGTGTGTCCCCATGGGGCACTCCAGTATTCTTTGTGCGGAAGAAAGGTAGTTCATTCAAAATGTGTATAGATTACCGTCAACTCAATAAGGTCATTGTTAAGAACAAGTATCCTTTTCCCAGAATCGATGACTTGTTTGACCAACTTCAGGGTGCCAGTTATTTCTCTTAGATAGATCTCAGATCCGGCTATCATCAGCTCAGAGTTAGGGAATGTGACATTCTAAAAATAGCTTTCCAAACTCGGTATGGTCATTTTGAATTTATACTAATGTTATTTGGTCTGACCAATGCCTCAGCCACTTTTATAGACTTGATGAACCGTGTGTTCAAGCTGTACTTGGACATGTTCATCATATTCTTCATAGATGATATTCTTGTCTATTCTTGTAGTGAGTCCGATCATGCAGACCATCTCAGGAATTCCTTGGTCACATCGTTTCCGGTGTTGACATTAGAGTAGATCCTTAAAAGACCGAAGCTGTAAGAAATAGGCCTTGCCCTATCTTTCCATCAGATATTAGGAGTTTCTTGGGTTTGGTTGGCTATTACAAATGGTTTGTTAAGGGATTTTTTCTAATTTCATCCCCTATTTCTATATTGACTCAGAATAAAGTCAAGTTTCAGTGGTCATACCCTTGCAAGAAAAGTTTTTAGGAGTTGAAGACTTGACTCACCTAAGCTCCAGTTCTAGCATTACTAGATTGTTTAGATTTGTTCGTAGTGTATTATGATGCATCCAAAGAAGGTTTGGGTTGTCTCTTCGTGCAGCATAGTAAGGTCATAGCCTACGCCTCCAGATATCTTAAACCTCATAAAATGAATTATCCTACTCAAGATCTTGAGTTAGCCGTCTTTGTCTTTGCCTTGATGATTTGGAGGAATTATCTCTACGGAGATCATGTAGATGTCTTCACAGATAATTAGAGTCTTTAGTATGTCTTTTCTATGAAAGATATCAATCTTCGTCAGAGAAGGTGGTTAGAGCTCTTGAAAGATTATGATATGAGTGTCCTCTATCATCCGGGCAAGGCCAATGTAGTGGTCGACACTCTCAGTAGACTATATATGGGTAGTGTTACTCATATGGATAACAGTAAGAAGAAGTTAGCTCAGGAATTACATCAACTTGCAAGACTAGGCATTCTCTTAATCGATACTAATGAGGGTGATATATGCGTTCAGAGAGTTCAAAATTATCTCTACTTTCTGAGGTGAAAGAAAAGAAAGATAGTGATCCCATCCTTGTCAAGTTATAAGTGTCAATTCAGGATTATAAAGTAGAGGTTTTATCCCAAGGGGGAGATGGTTTTTTGCGTTGTTGGAGTCGTCTCTGTGTTCCAGGTATAGACAATTTAAGGTAGTGAATTCTTGCAGAAGTGCATAGTGCACGCTACTCTATTCATCGAGGGGCCATAAAAATGTACCACGACTTACCGAAAGTCTATTGGTGGAGTAGGATGAAGAGAAATGTTCCAGAGTTGTGGCTAAGTGCTCTACATGTCAGCAGGTTAAGATAGAGCATCAAAAGGCTAGTAGTTCTATGCAGGAGTTCCTTATTCCTTCTTTGAAGTGGGGAGATGTGAACATGGACTTCGTGATGGGTTTAATTGAACTCATCATCAGCATGATTCAATCGGGGTCATTATAGACAGAATGACCAAATCAGCCCATATTCTTCCAGTCCATACCTCTTATTCAACCGAGGATTATGCCAAACTCTACATCAAGGAGTTGGTCAGATTGTACGGTGTTTCTCTATCTATTATCTCAGATAGAGGTACCCATTTCATCTCTCATTTCTAGAAAGCATTCCAAACGGGTGTTGGTACCCAAGTTTATCTTAGTACAATCTTCCATCCTCAGACAGATGGTCAAGCAAAAATGACCATTCAGACTCTAGAAGATATGATAAGGGCATGTGCAATTGATTTCAATGGTAGTTGGGATGACCACTTGCCTTTGATTGAGTTTACATACAAAAATAGCTATTATTCCAGTATTCACATAGCTCCATTCAAAGCTCTCTATGGTAGGAGATGTAGATATCAAATTGATTGGTTTGAAGTTAGTAAGGCCTCAGCTATAGGTCCTAACTCGGTATTTAACGCCTCAGAAAAAGTCCTGTTGATTAGATAGAGACTCTAGGCTACTCAGAGCCGACAAAAGTCTTATGCAGATGTTTGTAGAAAAGATCTCAAGTTCAATATTGGTGACTATGTCTATCTAAAGATATCTCCCATGAAGGGAGTGAAGTAGTTCGGCAAGAAAGGAAAACTCAGTCCCCAATATGTCGGTCCCTTTAAGATTCTCAATTAATTTGGTAAGGTAGCTTATGAGTTCGAATTGCCTTCAGATCTAGCCTCAGTTCATCCAGTCTTCCATGTCTCTTTTCTCAATAAATGTATAGGTGACCCAGCTGTTATAGTCCCTATTCAGAGCATCGATGTTAAGAATAGCCTCTCTTATGAAAAGATCCTATCAAAATCCTATTCTATCAGACTTGTAGATTGAGCAACTAAGAAGTCCCTCTAGTTAAAGTTCTTTGGCAAAATCAGCCCGCTGTGGGAGCTACTTAGGAAGCAGAAGCAGATATGCGTACCAAGTTCCTTACTACTTCTCTGCCAACTCAGATCAAGCTCAAGGTAACAATTCTTCTTAAGATTACTCAGTTTCATGTGCAGTATTCATCACAAACTTGGTATCAAGTACCATTGTATATTCAGTCATGCATTCTTGTATCAGTTCAGTTATATAATTATGCATCAAAAATGCATTCTCATAGTGAGAAACTTAGTTCCTCATAACACTCAGTCATGCATTCATGAATCAGCTACACATGCATCACATATGCATGTTTAGTATGATATATTCAATTATTAGTCATGTCAGTCATAAGTTCATATTTCCTTTATTCATGTTCAATATGTATGTTAGCTTATGTTCTTCCCCTCACTCTCAGTCTAATTCAAGGACGAATGTTTTCAAAGGGGAGATATTATAATACCCTGTACCTTTTCCTAGCTTTAAATTTTTGAGTAATGTCATTCCATGATGTGATTGAATTTGTTGGCTCTGCATTCAACCACATTTTTGATTTCCTAATAGTGACTAGGGGAACAAGGTGATCTTTACCTAACTTGCATTCACTCCTATAGGAATGAATGTGCCTATGATTTCAAGGAAATTTTGTAAGTGGACCTATGGATCTTCATTTGAAACCCCTGTGAATTGTACACTGCTAATCAAAAGGTTTACCAAATTCTACGTAAACTCAAAATTTTCTCCAGTTTCCAGCTTCTAAAATAGAGAGGTCAAATTTGTTGAAAGTGGGATTGCCACTTCACTGACTGTCCTGTGGGTTGCTTGTTCTTTAGCCATTGGATCAGGATATTGTTGATCTTCTTAGATTTTTGAAATCCAAGGAAGAAGGTTTGCTTCTTTATTGCATTAATGAAAAAGTTGCTTAGGTTCAAAGATTGGTTCAACTAAGTACTGATCCGTTGCTAGCTTACTACTTTATAAACCTATTTCCTACAAATACAAAACCAAGACCAAGTTTTCACACTTTATATTTATAGTAGACAAGTCATAAACCAAATATGATTAGGTTTCCTCATAGTTATTTTCTAGCTGGGAACACTTTTCACCCATTTGACGTTCATTGCTTTGTCCAAGAGTTTCCATTGCTATTATCTCGCAAAGTGGTGTAATCGCATTGAGATTTTGGAAGTTGACAATTGTTGATCAGCTTATTACTGTTATGTGGTACCCCCTTCATTTCTATTATGACCAAATCACAATTTTGGGTAACTAATATGGACCGTTTCTGAATTGTTTGGTGTGTTTCATACGCATATAAGACATTCCCATGGTAGTTACACACCCTGGACATTCCAGGTATCCAGATTGTATCAGGTTGTGTATTGTGCTTTCACTAATCCATTCCAATCCTTATTGAGTAGTTTACACTTGATTTGAAGCTTGTATATCCTTCATATATCATCATAATCCATTAAACAAGCATCCTGTACCATTAAACACAACAATTTAGTGCTAAAAACAAACCAACATCCAACACGGTGAACTAGACACTCGAGCTAAGACTTGGCTTCATTTACTTTTATCTTTAACTTATTATTTTTACCCTTAGCTTGATCCAATTGACCCTTGGACATTTTCAACAAGTTGTTTCACATATAAATATAGAATAACATCCTTAGGAACTTATTGAGCACGTTAGAATCAAATAAAATAGACTAGATAAACACCTAGCTCAAGCTAGTCACACTAGTTTTCTCAATTGAACTCTAAATGATCATTTTTAATCAAAAGTTGTGTGAAAACACCATTAAACATTGTAAACGCATACATGAACCCTTAGATGCACATTTATATCATTATCGACACATATAGCTTATGAATCATCCTTAAGAAAAGGCTAAATAGACTAGAATAGAAATGCTAGGATACATAAATACACACAAGAACAGTATTCTCTCTAATGACACATCAAAGTAGAAGTGTCTCATGTGAAAAAAAAATTAATAGGATAAGAATGTGCAACTTCTGTGAAAAAACATACTTTGTTATTCAATACTAGAATGGCAATTCATAGATATGTAAGTTCCTTTTAGCTCAAACCAATTAATTTCAAGGGACCTGGTCCTTAGAAAACAAAAGCTAAAACTTTTGGGTAACAAGTCCCAAGTAGAGGTTAAAAAGCCAATCTAGGTTGTGGTAAAGATGCAGTTTCTAAGGATCTAATCTCTAGACAAAGGGATCATATTTGTAAAGATTATGGTCTAGGATAATTTAATACAAAAGGGAGTGATGACAATGATGGTGATCCATGATCTGAGTCACAAACTTCAGCTCAAGTAGAAGAACATGAAGAAATGTTTAGTCAAGATTTAAAAGGGACCTGTTCCTAGTGGAATTCATCTCAGAAGATCAAGTTGGAAGAATTATTCTTCTCATCTCCCTAGACATTCTAATCTCTTATTTGAATATAGGAGGGAAAACAAGAGGCTAAGCTAGAAATTTCTTGGATTTCTCAGTAGTCCTATCCGAAACGTGAGCTAAAAAAGAGAAAAAATTTCTAAAATATGCTAGTTGGTTCAAAGTAATATTGAAGGAACCTCAGATATTTGAAGGATGCTAAGTTTGGGGCCTACTCCTCAAAGATTTTTCAAAACAAAATTGGGTATAAAGTGGTGTATTGAACTTAATAAGTTGCAGCTCAGATTGATCAAATTAACTTAACCTACTAGATAGGTCAGTTTCTCTCAAAATTGGCTACAACAAAGAGACAGGTATCCTTAGTAAAATAGGTGCATGTTAATCTAACTGAGTACCATACCTTTTCAGGTATACACCTATAGGAATAACTTTTGGCAGAGAAAAATATGACATTTACAAATTTGAGGTTTCCATCAAAGAAATAGAGGGACCTAGTCACATTTCTCTGGTTAGTATCATGAATGTGCATTTTTGTTTCTTGTAATATATAAAGCCACATCCTCTCTCTCTTACATTGTCAAAAAAATTTCTTATTATAAAAGAAAGTATGTGTCACTCCTAAATTAAAATTAATCATGTCCAATTCTTTCAAAAATCCTTTCTATGCTCACTCTTTCCTTTATATCTAGGCGTACCTATCACTCTTCCTATTAAAAATAAAAAGGTCAGTCACAAATAAGTTTCCTATGGAAAGGATCTAAAAAATGGCTATAAATTCCTCATTTACATGTCTTTGAAAGGAAACTGAGCTTTGCATTAATAGAAGTTCTTTCTCTAAACCTCTTAAAAAAAACCTTTCGTCTCCTATTCTTACAAAGCTGAAACCTATTCACTCAAAATGTGGATAAAGAATTATCCTTGAATCGTCAAAATTTTTCTGATAATACATTGATGGATCATGTCTGGGTTGCTGAAAATCTCATCTTGCTGTCAAATAGCCCAAGAAAGGGTATTTTTTATATCACAAAACAAAATTTTAGTACAACATTAAGATATTCTTGGAAAAAGTCAGAAAGTTTTACTTAAAATATGGAGACTCCTGAGCGACATAGTCCTTAAATTAGGAAAGTGGATGTTAGAGAATTGGTGATCACTTATACTTGAAGAAAAATTAGGAGATAAGTAAGTTTGTGCCTAAAGAAGTGAGAAATAGGTTCTTCAGAAATCAAAAGGTGTTGACTGGAAGGATTTTTGACATGTGTGTTAAAAGAACCTTGAATGTTGGAGTTAGTTAAGCTCGTAAAACATTAAGGCTTGATGCAACTCATGAAATAACCTATTCCCACAGTCTTTGATGAGTTGGTCTAGAAATTTGACTCTACATTAAATTTTCTTAAGATAAAATAAAGATGACAGCAGTAGTTTAAGGGAAGAAGCAGAATATTAATGTTACTTTACTTGAGAAAATTCTAGATATTCGTATCTGTGGTGTAAGACTGTCTCAAGGATAAAACAATCAATAGATTTTTATTCAACTAAATCAAAGTTAAAGACAAATTCGTGGTTGTAATAAATAGGAAATTAACATGACCAGAACTAGGGCATAGTCGTAATAGGTGTCCCAAGACCAGCCAAGACTGGGTACGACCCCCGTTACCCAATCCAATATCAAAACATGTACCTTGAGCATATAACAAAATAGAATTTTGTACAATCCAAGACTCTAGGATAGGTCCATAACCGTGACCAACCCAAGCAACTCCAACCTCCAATACCCAACCAATAACCATACCAAAACTAAAACAGTAACCAAGTACGAGTCCATAAGATAATATGATGGAACAATCATAAATATAGTCAAATAGTATAAGCCCCAATACCAATGCTAATATAAAGGTTAACACCACTGCCGACACCGCCCATACCAACCCATAGTAGTTCCACAAAGACTTTAACTAAAAGTAAAATAATATATGGTTAGGACATGCCCACAACCATAGACAATACCAATGTCTATAAAATTACCAAATTATGTTAAAACATATATAATATGAAAGGGAGCCATTCAAAATATGGAATCTCACCACTTTAATACAATAGAGCTGATCTCGAATTTGATCACTAAGTTGAAGGAGTAGAATAGTTAGTTACTGCATTGCATGGGGATATATCCTCCCTAAGATGGGTTAGTGGGTAAACGCTAGCATGAACTGATGATAAGGATAAAATAATGTCAATATAAAAAACCAAGTTAACCAACCATATGTATTCACAACTAAAACACACAAATATGTAATGATATTAGGAAAAGGAATTGGGTTTAGCATGCCTTTAAAACCATAAACCTGGGTGTGTGTAGCTTAACCTTCCTAATACCACCCATGGGCTATATGAGTCCAGTGTTACCCCCCTGAACAGGCTCCGATGCATGTAGCCACACAAATTAGAGATACCATAAGAGTAGGGGATTCTCAAGTACCCTTCGCTCTCCATGATACATATATGCAAGTGTACTTAGGGTATTCCCGTGTACCTCATAAGTATCATAAATGGTATTTATGAAGTGGATTATCTCGGGTTTCACTCTTTTCTATATGACCCAATATGTGGCTGTTTGTTTTTGTTTTGATCCTGAGGTTGTTTCAGATTATATTTCTATTTCTACCTAGTAGTAAGTCGGTCATTGCTAAAAGAGTCTATTGGGGTGTGGTATTTTTTGGTGGTAGGCAGACCTTGGACGATCTGTTTGAACTAGATATAGTGGATTTTTTTGTTATTCTGGCGATTGATTGGTTATATTTTTACTATGTGTCCTTAGATTGTCGGACTCATAAGGTTGTCTTTCGGTTCCCTAGTGAACCGATTAGAAGGTGGGAGAGTTGTTCCGTAGCTCCTAGGGGGAGGTTTATTTCTTATCTTAGACCTCGGAGTTTAATATCCAAAGGGTATCTTTATCACTTGTTTCGATTTAAAGATTCTAAGTCAGAGGGTCCTTCTTTTTAGTCCATTCTAGTGGTAAATGAGTTTTCTAAAGTTTTTTCTAGATTATCTTCCTAGTGTTCCTCAAGATAGGGAAATTGAGTTTGGTATTGATTTGGTTCCGGACACTCATCCAATATATAATCCTCCTTATACAATGGCTCTGATTGAGTTGGAGAAATTCAAGCAGCAATTGAAGGATTTTCTAGATAAGGGTTTTATTTATCCTAGTGTATTCTCATGGGGTACACCAATGTTATTTGTACGCAAGATGGATGGTTCCCTTTAAATATTCAATGACCATCGACAATTGAATAAGGTAACAATCTTGAACAAGTATCCGCTTCTAAGGATAGATGACTTGTTTGATCAGTTGCAAGTTGCCAAGTTCATTGTCAGATAGACCTTTAATCTGGGTATCTTCAGCTTAAGACTAGGAAGGAGGATATCCCTAAGAAAACTTTTTGTACTCGGTATGGGCACTTTGAATTCTTTGTTATGTCATTTCTCTTGACTAATTCCCAAGTGACATTTATGGATTTAATGAATAGGGTTTTTAGGCAATTCTCAGATAATTTTTTCATTATGTTCATTGATATTATCTTGGTGTATTCTAAAAGTGTGATGGATCTAGCCAATCACCTCCATATGGTGTTGCAGGCCTTGAATAAAGATTAATTATATGTCAAGTTCTCCAAGTGTAAGTTTTAGTTGAACAATGTAACTTGTTGGGTCATATTATTTCTAGTGTAGGGGTCCGGGCGAATCCTTAAAAGGTGGATGTGGTTAAAAGGTGGCCTAAACCTATAACTCAAACGAACATTCAGAGCTTCTTAGGTTTGGTTGGGTATTATAGGCAGTTTATGGAAAGCTTTTCATTCATAGCTGCCCCTTTGACTAACTTAACTCAAAAGCAGGTAAAATTTTCTTGGTCAGAAGCGTGTAATGGGAGTTATGAGAAGCTTAAGGATAAACAAACTTCGGCATCAGTTTTGATATTGCCTAAAGGTAATAAGGGGTTTGAGGTTTAAGGTTTATTATGATGCATCTAGGGTGGGACTTGGTTGTGTTTTAATGCAGCATTGGAAGGTTATTGCCTATGCTTCCATGCAGTTTAAGGTATATGAGAGAAATTATTCTACCCATGATTTAGAGTTGTTGGCGGTTGTTTTTGTTTTGAAAATATGGAAACATTATTTGTATAGAGTGTACGTAGATATTTTTTTTGTCATAAGAGTCTACAGTATATGTTCACTCAAAAGAAGCTAAATCTGTAGAAGAGAAGATGGTTAGAGCTTATCAAGGATTATGATATGAGTCTTCACTATCATACAGGTAAGCCTGATATTGTTGCTAATGCTCTTAGCAGGTTATTCTTGGGGAGTTGAGCTTATATGTATAAGAAGAAACAAGAATTAGGGAAGGATATTCACCGCTTGGCTAATCTTGGAGTTTGTCTTTTGGACTCCGAGGATTATGGTATATTTGTATAGGATGCAGTTAGATCGTCTCTCAGTGAAGTGATTAATTATAAGTAAGTGCTAGATCCTATCTTGATTAAAATCATAAGTGATGTAGGTGGGTAAATGGTAATGATATTCGAGATCAGTGTTGAGCTACTTTCCGTTACCAAGGGAGTTTGTGTGTTCCTGACATTAATGGGTTGCGATAAAGGATCTTGGCTAAGGTGTATGAATCATTCTATGTTGTTCATACCAATTTGATAAAGATGTATCATGATCTCAAAGATATATATTAGTGGAATGGTATGAAAAGGGTCGTGGCTGATTTTGTAGCTAAGTGCATAGTTTGTCAACAAGTTAAAATTAAGCATATGAGGCATTGAGAGTTGTATCAAGAAATTGATTCGCCTGAGTGAAAATTGGAGGTGATCAATACAGATTTTGTTACCGGTCTTCCTCCGTTGTGGAACCAATTCGATTCGATTTGGGTCATTATGGACAGTATGATAAAGTATCTCACTTCTTTCCAATGAGGACTACTTTGTTAATAGAGGATTATGTAAATTTGTATCTTTAAGAGGTTGTGAAGCTACACGGGGTACCTATTTTGATCTTCTATGATTGTGGTACACTATTTTCATCTTATTTCTGGCGATCCTTTCAAAAGAGATTGGGTACCAAGGTGAGTATAAGTACTGATTTTAATCCTCAAAGGGATGGACAAGTAGAATGGACTTTACAAACATTAGAGGATATGCTTCGGGCATGTTTGATTGTCTATGGTGGCAATTGGATGAAGCATCTACCTTTGGTAGAGTTTTCTTATTATAATAGTTATTACTCTAGTATTAGTACGGCCCCTTTTAAGGCATTGTATGGTAGAAGGTGTAGATCTCCTATTTGATGTCTTGAGCTTGGTCAGGCATACTTGTTTTGTCCAGATTTGTTTTATTAGGCTATGGAAAAGGTGAAAGCTATTTGGGATAGGCTTAAGGCAGCCCAAAGCCACCCAAAGTCATATACGGATGTAAGGGATTGAAACTTGGAGTTTGCAGTTGGGGATAAGGTATTCCTAAAGGTATCTCCCATAAAGCGAGTAATGCATTTTAGTAATAAGGGGAAGCTTAGTCCTTAATTTGTTGGTCCTTATATGATTTTTTGAAGGGTTGGTAATATGGATTATGAATTATAGTTGCTTTCTAGTTTGAGCTTCATTCTTCCAGAATTTAATTTCTTTATATTGAGGAAGTGTCTTGGTGATCCTTCTTTGGTTATTCCTTTGGAGGGCTTAGGTATGCCAGATTTTTTGTCTTATGAAGAAGTCCTAGTTGAGATACTGGATTGGCAAGTTTATCAAATACGAAACAAGGATATAGACTTGGCTCAGGTTCTATAGCAGAACCACAAGGTTGAAAAGGCTACATGGGTAGCAGAAGAGGACACAAAGTACAAGTATCTGCATCTATTTTCTGCTCCTGGGATTCGTGCGGAAGGTATGTGTTCTTGAACACATTTTTATTTTTTGAGCTAGTGAAAGAAAATATTTATATCTTTGCATTTGTGATTCCTAACTTTGTTAAAGGTTGGATTGGTATTTGATAATTCAAATGAATCATGCTTGTGGTTACCCTACATTATCGGTCATTCAAGGATGAATGTTCATAGTGGGGGAGACTAAAACACCCTAGGTTTCTGGACATTAGAAAATTTCTGAGATTTCTTGTCTCTAGATATGATAAAACTAGAGGGAATGACTCATAAAATGGGATACCAGTGGTATGGGTTGGTCATATGATGAGTAGTAATGGTTGGTGGGTTGGATTTGTGTTCTGGAATGTATCGACTTGGGTGGTGCGAGTCACATCAGTGGATAGGGTTCTTTGGTTACTTCAGTTAATATTAGCCTTGGTAACTTAAGTTGGATCTGAGTACGAGTGGATTACCAAGAGCCATAAGACAGGGTACGAATCATAACATGGACTCGTATGGTGGTAAGTGTTCAATCCTCTTAGGATTCTATTCTGCCAGGGATACAAATAATGAGTGCTAGTCATATACTTGGATACGACACTGTTTGGGGTAATTCGTACCTTTGACTGTGTTAGGTCCAAAAGAGTTGAACTTGGGTATGAGTGGTGGGTACTACTCCTATTAGAGAGTATGACTGGCATTGATAGTCATACCTAGTTGACAGAACTTTAGGGAGTTTAAGTAAGGGCGATTTGGATATTTCCCCACTTAACCTAATAAGGCCTCATCACTTACATTACTATTTGGAGGTTATTTTCCCTATTATTCTATTCATTAATACTTAGAAACTTCTCTTAAACACTCTATAATTCTCTTTTAGGCTTTTGGATAAAGAAAGGCTAGGGTTTCACCATAAAGATTAATTTGGTGCTTGTATTGGTGATTTCTCTTCATCATCTTCTTGGTTTAAGGCATGTTCTCTTCCCTTGTTGTTAGTTCCAACTAAAGGCCTGGTTTTATACAATGTTTTCATGATTTGATTATTGTATTATTTTTTATTTTCAAATATAATTTGAGGGATTTTGGTTATAAATGTTTGGTTATGGTTTTCCCATGTTTTAATTATGTTTTACATGCTTTAATGGTGATTTTGGATAATTTGTTGTAGGGGAATGATTTATTGGTAAATTGTTTGGTTTTTGAAATATTATGCCGCTAATGTGTTTGATAAAATTCCTATAACAATATCTTCACTATAATATTGGATTTTCAATGGAACTTATTCATGGTTTAAACTTGGTAATGGAACCCTAAATGGTTAAATATTTTAGAATGGTTTTGGTTTAACAATCATTCTTGTAGGGTACAGTGTAATTAGCCAATTAATCATAAAGGGACACTTGGTGGGTACACTGGACTCCCCTAGGTTAATTGGTAATGTGCTCTATGGGTACATGGGACTCCCTTGATCTCCAAAAAGGTTTGGCTATGGAAAATAGTTGTAAATGATAGTCGGTATAACAATACCACAATGTATAGCCTCAGTTAATAATAATGGTTAGGTTGGTTGGAAATAGTTTTAATTGCCCAATATTGGTAAGGTGTGATAGCTAACCGTGAAGATGGGAGTTCAGTGAACGAGCATAGGAAACTTTTGTTTGCTAACATGAGGGGTAGGGCATGGAGACCCTTATATGATACTATAAGGTACGTGGAAATCCTCTAAGTACATTGTATATATATCATGGAGAGTGAGGGTACTTCGGAATCCGTTACTCTAATGGTATCTCTGATTCATGCGGCTACACGTATTGGGGCCTATTTAGGGCGTTACGCTAGACCCATATAGCTCGTGGGTAGTTAAGGACGGTTAAGATTCACAAACCTAGGTATGTGGTTTTAAATAAATGCTAAACCTGGTTCCCTTTCCTGGCATGGTTATATATGTATATATATATGTATGTATTTACATATGTGTGTATATATGTATATATGTGTGTATATATATATATATATTTTTGGTTTATATGCATATAGTTGGTTTACTTAGTTTTACTGCTTGGAATTATTTTATCCTTATCCTGAGTTCATGCAATGTTCACCTGCTAACCCATCTTCGGGCGGCTCTATCCCCACGCGATGCAGGAACCAGCTATTCTACTCCTCCTGCTTAGCTATTGGACATTCGGGATCAGTTACTGGATTGCAGTGGTGAGCTTCTATCTTTCCAAAAGTATCCATTTCTTGGATGTTACTTCATACTCTGATTATACTTCAGTTATTAGTTTTGGCTATGGTTGGGGGAATGTCCTAATAAGATTTTGGTATTTTTTTTCGTTAGAGGCTTTATGGAATGAATATGGGTTGGTATGGGCAGGATCTATATTAGTTTCAGCCTTAGTATTGATATTGGTATTGTTGCTGACACGGTTTGACTGTATTATTTGTTGTTCCATCCTTTTTTATTTTGGGATTATCTATAATTTTAATGGAACTCATAAGGTTATGGTTTTTGGTTTGGCTATTGGTTGGGTTCGGATGATTGGAATCGATTGCGTCAGTCGCGATAACAGACCTATCCCATAGTTTGTAATCTGGAATGTTATGCTATCTTGTTATATATTAAAAATTGAGCCTACTCAAGGTAGGCTGCTGGAGGTTGGGTTGGGTAATGGGGGTAGTCTCAGTCCCCGTCGGACTTAGGATGCCCATTACGACAAGGCCTCGGGTCTGGTTGGGTCATCACTTGATGCAGTTTGTAACATAATAAGCTTCTGAAGGCTACAGTTGATAAGTCGTCAGCTTTGGTCGTCAACTATGAGCAAGCTACGTTGATATTTTATTTTAAATTTTGAATTAATCTATTGTAAATAGCAGCTTTTAGGGTTTTTATAATTATCTTTTAAAATATTTCCCTTCAAACATTATTGAGAGATAAAGAAATTGAAGTTTGAATTTTATTTTTGGGAATTTTGGAAACATTATGGATCATTGAAGGAAAACTGAAGTTGGATTTCATATTTTTGTAAGCACAATTCTACAGTCTATGAATTTTTATTCTATGCTTTCTTCTAAATTCATGAGTAGCTATACTGCCACAACTAGGGTTGTGGTAGCCATGGTGAATTTATTATTTGACTATTTATTGTCGTGGGATTCAAGTGATAATGGAAATTATATTTATATTTTTGGTCATTTTAAAAAATTTCTATTGGTTTCAAACAATAGAACATGGCTTAAGTTTAATTTACTTAAAACAAGGAATTAAAACAGGAAGTTGAATTATCAATGAGGATTTGGCGATGTTAATTCTTTGTCTAGTGGTTAATGCTTTAATGAGATTGACGAAATCAAAATGTAATCGAATTCAAATGTACGTTTCTTTAAGTTTGAGGGAATCAAAGGAACAACCACTTAAATTAGGTTGAGAAACACTTAAGTGAATATTAGGCATTGGTAAGTTTATATTTCCTAGTGTCATGAGAATCCTACTCAACAATTTATTCATAATTGTGATATTAGCCATGGGAAACACAAACTTAGTAAAAGTTCAAATCTAATTTATATCTATATAACTAACATTGTTTTCTAATGTAAATTGTAATAATGGTGACAAATTGTCATTACAAAACCCCCCAATTCATGGAAATCGTCGGCTATAAGTCATTTAAACCGCATACATCTTAATTAACACCACATTCCCTATGGGATTCGAGCCCAACCTCTGCGGGGTTATATATTTGACAATGACTGATAATGCTTCTTTAAAAGAAGTTGTAGTATAGACTTATCATATTTGGGAGCTTTTGCTGAGGAATATATTTGTCAATTAAGTTGTTGTATTTATTTAACTTTTAGTCTCGTTTACAAATTTCATTTATTTGTTCTTTAATTTTTGTAGGCTATTATTTTGTATGTGAAGCATTCGTCATTCAGGTGAAGCACTAGTACCTTTTGATCTTAAACTCCCTAGAAATTTTAGGAGAAATATGGAAACGCAATTAGAAGCGGAGCGATTGGTTGCACTCGCCGTCGCCCAAAACACCAATAGTACTTCAATGTACCTGGTCATGTGCGGAATATTAAAGATAGAGACATGGGTGATGATGAGTTGGTTGATCATGTGAATGGACGATAGGGGGATAACATCACTCTAACTAATAAAAATTAATAAACAAAGGGAAGTGGGCACCAACAGCCTACAGTTAACTTTGCTTTGGATGATGATTAAGATAATGCTAAATTAGATGGGGTTGGTGCTACAGTGGCGATTCTATAACCCAAACTAGCTCTCAAAGTTAATTTTAATATCACCAACATTATAATACAGTTGTTGTAACTTGAAGTGTTATTAAGTAGATTTCCTAGTGATGATCCTAATATACATTTGGTAAACTTCATCAACATAAGCAAGTTTTCTAATTTTCCACGAGCTAGTCAGAATGCAATCCACTTGAAGTAATTTACACTATTTATTTATTAGGAGGCAAATTTGGGGTTGACTGATCTTGCGCCTGATTTTTAACAACCTGGAGGCAATCGAAAGGAGATTTCCTAGAAAGGTTGTTTCTAACTTCAAAGATGTTAGAGTTAAGAGATGAGATCAACAATTTTAGGCAATTTCCTAATGACGATCTACATAAAATATGTCTTATATTAAAAAAGAAGTTGATTCAATGTCTAAATCTCAAGATGACTAACAAACACTTGATGTAGAAATTCTACAAAGCACAAAATTTAAAGACAAATCGAACAATTGACAATGTAGTGGGTCGTACTTTTATGGCTCTTAATTTTGTAGATGCAACTGTGATACTAGATAGTCTGATAAAACTAGTGGAGCTTTACATAGAAGGAGTTTTGAGGTAGCAAGCAACAAATAGAGAATTGTCATGTCAACTGAATAGTGTCAAAGAGAAGAGGAGTGTGACTAAGCATTGGCACAAATAAAGATGCAGATGGATTTACTAACCAAACACTTATTTTTTGGTAAAGTTTAGAAAACGAAGGCAATTGGGTAATATAGTGAGGTAGTCGAGTCTGATTCAGAGGAAAAAGTAAATTATTTGAACAACCAGTGTGTTTCTAGGCCAATGACAAAAGAAATCAAGGTTGGAACTATCAAAGGGATAATTACTATGAAAAGCCTGGTTATAGAGATCGTGAGCAAGGGAATTCAAAAAGTAAGAGTAATCAAAGTAGGTAATATGTGGCACCTAGGAATTGGAATAATGCTGCTACTGACTCGAGAAAGATGTCCATGGAAGCCATGATGAACACGATGCTAAAATGAGTGGAATCTTCTGATGCAGGTGTTAAGGATATGAAAAGAGAGTTATCCATTATGAGTCATCTTATTGATTCTCATTCCACTTCTATTAAGCAAATGGAGCATCAGATAAATAAATTTTCTGCAACATTTAACCAACAAAAGAGTGTAACTTTTCTATGTGATACGATGTAGAACCAAATAAATGATGAAGCATGCCTAACTATCACTACAAGAAGTGGTAAAGTGTTTCTGAAACCACAATCACCTATTCAAACATATGTGGATGATGTTGCATCTGAAGATGAAATCGTTGCTGATGATACGGATCTTAAAAATAGTCCAACTGAGTCTAAGAAGCTGGAAAATATAGGAGAAAAGTAGATGATGTGTTAAGCATGAAAAAAAGGAAAGGAGATGGAAACACCGCTAGCAAAAATGGCAAATCCTCCTCCTCCATATCCATACATAATGAAGAAGAAAGCAGAAAATGGATAATTTTGTAAATTTATAGCAATTCTTAAGTAGTTGTAAGAGAATGTTTCAATGGTTTAAGCTTTGGAAAAAATACCAGGTTCTTCAAAGTTCTTGGAAAACTGTCACTAAAAAGAGAATGATGAGCTATGAACCAGTTGATAATCTCCACTATTGTGGCATCACGATCACTATGAAACCTCCGCGATCATGGTACTTTTTCTGCACTAAATGACAGTTGAATCTTTGAATTTGATTCCAAGTTTTGGCCAATGCCTCTGGGTGCATCTGGAGTCCAATAGGAGCAAAAGAATATGTAACCACATTGATTTTGATGTTTTGGATGTATTCGCAAAATCGGATTTTGCATCCGAGGTCATTTCGACCAAATGTCCCAAATTTTCAATTTATCAACTTTCCGACCAATAGGTCGAAATAAGTTCGGGTGTAGTGGGACCCAAACCAAAGGTCTATCCCACCTAAAATCAATATTTTGGAGCTGCTGGCATAGTCAAAATATGCATCTGACATCATTTTACTGAAGTTTTCACTCAGTGGCCATTTGGAATCATCGAAGACTTCTAAATAGGGAAATGGTTCTAGAAACCAAATGAACTTCCTTAGAACTGAACTATCAGTTCCAACAAGTTATAACTGACTTGGGTTAGCTATGTAAAAGCTCTAATGTAGAAAATATTAAGAAAAACAAGAAATGAATTGAAGGGTCATTACAACATCCACTACTAATGAACTTTCGTTCCCAAATATTAATGATGGAGAAAAATACCTGAAGTCTCAAACAGGTGAGGATATTCGGCCTGAATCTCTATCTCAATATTCCAAGTGTCCTCCACCCCTAGCCGATTCTTCCACTTTACCTTAACTATAGGAATCTCTCTAGTACACAGGTGCCTTACATCACTAGCCAAAATTAGCACGGGCTCCTCCACAAAGGCAACTGCTCATCTATCTGGATCGAGTCCTACCTAAGAATGTGAGACAGATTAGGAATATACTTCTATAACATAAGGACATAAAACACCAAATGAACAGCAAAAAAATATGGGACGAGGCTAGCTCATAGGACACCTCACTAATAGTGCAGAGAATCTCAAAAGGGCCCATAAATTGAGGTTTGAGCTCACCCTTACATCAAAACCTCATCACACCTCTCATGGGCAAAACACACAGGAACACATGGTCACCAAATGTGTATCTTAAAGCATGAAGTTTACGGTCGGGATAGGCCTTTTTCCTAATCTAGGATTTTCTTGACTCTATCAAAAGAGTCTTGAAGAAAATTCGTATCACGAGGTCTCACCTCCGAAGTCTCAAACCATCCTATTAGAGAATGACACCTCCTTCCATATAAAGCCTCATTAGGCACCATCTCAATATTCAAATGATAACTGTTGTTGAATGAGAACTCTGACAATGCTAAGTGTTGATCACACTGTCCTTCAAAATCCATAACACAAGCTTGGAGCATATTCTCATGCACCGAATAGTCTACATGAACTAACCATCTATCTGGGGATGAAAAGATGTACTCAAATCCACTCAAATACCTAACTCCTCTTGTAATGCTCTCCAAAATCGCAAAGTAAATACTAAACCACAGTCTGATATGATAGAAATGGGCACTCCATGCAAACAAACTATCTCTGCACATAAATATGGGTCAATCTCTCAGCACTAAAGGTCATCTAAATAGGAATGAAATATGTCAACTTGGTCAAATGATCCACAACAACACAAAAACTATCAAGACCACGGGAAGTATGAGGAAAACCACTAATTAAGTACATAGTAATCTATTTACATTTCCACTTAGGAATGGGTAACCTTTGATCAATCCTCCAGGATGCTGATGCTCGGCTTTCAGCTGCTGACAACATAGGTAACGAGCCCCAAAGTCTGGCACATCTTTTTTTCATATTGTACCACCAGTAATGCCCCCTCAAATATCTTTGCATCTTAGCTAACTGGGATGAATAGAATATCTAAAGGTGTGAGCCTCATTAAGAATAGACCAAATCAAAACATCAAGTTGGGGATACAAATACAACCCTGAAATCTCAATATACCATCACATTCAGTGATGTGTCTCTGACACTCACCACTCACCACCTGGCCATGAGGGAAGCATATCTTGCTATCCTTATACTTACGATCACAAATCTACTTCAATAGGTAGGAACTCAAATCCACACAAGCCACAAACTCACAGGATCTAAAATATGAAGGCAAACTATTAAATTGGCTAAGGACAGAATGTCCTATGCCATGGGCTTCTGAGAAACTGATATGATTGACAAGCTACTTATACTTAGCCAATCAAAGCATCAGCTACCATATTTTCCTTTCTTGAATAATACAAAATGGAAATATCATTGTCCTTTACCAAATCCATCCATCTAAATTGGCAAGCACTAAGATTCCACGAGGTCATAAGATGCTGAAGGTTACGGATCAGTAAAAATCTCACAATGTACTCCATAAAAATAATGCCTCTAAATCTTGAGCATGAAAACTACCACAGTAAACTCTAAATAATAAGTGGGATCATTACACTCATGCACTTTAAGTTGTTTAGAAGTATAAGCAATGACACGGTCCTACTGCATCAAAACACAAGCAAGACCAACACCCGAAGCATAAAAAAATAAGGTAAATTCTTCACCCTCAACGGGAAGAGCTAACACTGGAGATGAAGTAACACAATTTGTGAACTTTCCATAGCTAAACTCACACTTCTCGGACTATCAAAAAGCAAAATTCCTTCCTAGTCAACCTAGTTATAGGGGCTAAAATAGTAGCAAAGCTCTCTAAAATAAGCTTGTAATAACCAGCAAACCCAATGAAATAGTAAACCTCAGTTAGAGACATAAGCATAGCCCAATCACGAATCATAGAAATCTTAGTCGGGTCCATCATAACGCCAGCTTTAGATACCATATGACCAAGGATTGACACTGACTCAAGCCAAAACTCACACTTAAGTGTTGTGCATGTTCCTTACTACTACTAGAATACATAAGAATATCATCAATAAACACAATAATGAAGTTGTCTAGGTACTGTCTAAACGTATAGTTCATCAAGTCCATGAACGCGGTTGGGGCATTAGTTATCCAAAAAGACATCACCAAAAACTCTTAATGACCATAACGGGTCCTTAAAGCTGTCTTAGGGATATCCTTAGCCATAACCCTCAATTGATGATAATCGGACCTTAAATCAATATTAGTAAACACTACTACACCCTAAAGCTAGTCAAACAAATCACCATGTGAGGCATAGGGTAATGATTCTTCACCATCTCATAATTAAGCTGCCTATAATCAACACACATACAAATGGAGCCATCTTTATTTTTCACAAACAATTTAGGAGCTCCCTATTGGGACACACTTGGTCTAATGAAACCATTACTAAGAAGATCTTAAAGCTGAAAGTTCAGCTCCTTATGCTCAGCAGAAACCATATGGTAAGGTGTTATAGAAATAGGTCGGGTACCAGGCACAAGGTCAATAGAAAAATCAATCTCATGGTTAGGGGGAATACCAGACAGGTCAGTAGGGAACACATCAGGATACTCCCAAATAATAGGAATAGTGTCAAGTAACAGACTCTCTACATGAATATCACATATATAAGCGAGATATTACTCGCAATATCTTAATATAAGTCTCCTAGCACCAAGATAAGAAATAATCTCCATCGGCTCACAGCTAACCTCTCCCTGCTACACGACTAGGGATACGTCGGGCATGGCTAAGATAACAGTCTTGGTAAAACTATCCATGACCGTATGATAGTGGGATAACTAGTTCATGCCAGAATCATATCGAAATACAATATATCCAGAATAATTAGATCAGCATAAGTATCAATATCACTAACTGTCAAAACACATGATATGAATACTTTATCCACTATTAAAGAATCACCCACTAGAGTAGATACATGCAATAGCGTAGATAATAAATCACTAGTCAAATCCAGTCGTGGTGCATGATAAGCAGATATATTAGAATAAGTGGATTCAGGATGAAATAAAGTAAGATCCGACTTCAAGCACACTAAAATCATACTTGTTACTATAACATTCGAAGTTTTAGTCTCATGTCTAGCAGTACTGCATACAATTGAACCTACCTTACACCTGGCTAGGTACCTGATGACCTCTTGTCCAGCCAACTTAAGGAACACCTCGAGCACCCTGGTAACCACCCCTGTGACCTTATGAACGATATCTACCTAAGGGATAAACTGCCTTAATAGGGTAGTACCCTGGGCTGAAACAACCATCACCCCACATAAAGGGCAATCTTACAAGAAAAGACCAAGAAGCCCACAAGTAAAACAAGATTCATGAGCAGAACCAAAAACCATAGATCCAGATGAATCAGAGTAACCACCACATATAGTACGGCTTACAGATGAACCTCTCAAATATTGATCACTGCCCTTACTGGGGGGACCTCTAGTACTAAACTAACTTTCATCAGTAGCCTGAAGAGATGCTTGAACTGGTCGACTAATCTGACCCTGAGGTTGAAAAGATTGATATAAAAGATACCAAACATGAGAACTACCACCTATGAATAGGGAACTGTTATGGTTCCCACCAATTTTTCCCCCTCTTATCACGACCCTTACGATGTATTTCCTCTATAACTCTAGCATGGTATGAAACCTCAACAAAATTCCTACCCATAGTAACTAGAATTTTAGTGGCCATCCAAATATGGAGCCTCAATCCTCTCACAAAGCACCAAACACTTTCTTATTTAGTAGCTAGAATAAAAGTCACATTCTTATCCAACTAATAGAAATAGGCCTTATACTCAGCAACTGACATAGAACCCTACTTTAATTTGGTGAACTGATTCCTTAGTCGATCTCTAAGGCTATGCTGCATATACATCTCCAAGAACATCGAGGAGAACTAACTCCATGACAAAGGAGATGATCTAACTGGCCTAGAACTTTTAAAAACTCTCCACTAATGTCGAACTGACAAATCTAACTAAAATATAGTGTAATCCGTACCACAAGTCTCAACAAGACCTAACCCATGGAGTCTATCCTCACAAACAGTAAGAAACTCAAATGCATTTTCTCCAGGAGCACCAGAAAACCTAGGTAAAGACAACCTCAAAAATCTACCCAGGATATTATACTTTCAGCAGACATAGCAGGCTGGGTCACATCTAGCTGAGAGACTATAAGCTGAACAACTACCGGTATAGAGGGAACCTTAACTCTAGGAGATACTATTACAAGCTTCATTTCTTCCCTAGTATTCTGTGTACCAGAAATATTACCCAATAGTTGAACTAAGAAATCTCTAAGAAATAAATAGGGAATAAAATGTAGGGGTGCCTGGGTTGGTCACTGCCCACTATTAGCTGTGGCGGAGGAATATCTGGCTCAGGTATAGGAATGGAGTTTTGGGAAAGCTCATCCTGACCCTTAACTGGGGATAGATCATATGGCTATCCTCGACCAATAGTAGGAGCCTTAAGCTTAGCCTTAGAACCCTCTTTAGGCATAGATGTAGAATGTGTCCTAGGCATTTGAGAAAGAGTACAGTCAAGAAAATATCTTACAAAGAAACTCACACATTTAGCACGATGAGTATAAAAGAAGTGATGGATTCCTAAGAATGTCCCATCGTCTTTCGAATATAGGAAATGGATGTCAATATTTTGATCCGCAGGACTTATTAAACGCTTGCACTTGTACCGACAATATCAGTGAAATCAAACTCTGATACCAATTTGTCACAACCTGATTCATGAGTAATGATGGCACTTACAAAATCCCACTATTAGGTAAGCCAACAACATAACTAAGAGCTAAGGAAATGGGTTACTTCAGTAGAAATGCCCAGTATGGGCAAACATAGAAGAACATAATGTAATTAATAGTGTTTCACTTAAAAAGACAATCAAAATACAAATACCAATCCCATGACCTGGTAATATCAGTACAAGAGAATCTAAGTATGATTATTGGAGATACACCCCAAAGAATAAATAGTTTATACATTCATCATGAATACAAAAGTCTGAATAAAGATAGGAGGGAAACAGGCGACTCAAAACTCCAAGAGCTCACCCTATCTCTTAAAGATAAACACTTCATGATCTGAACTCAGTAGCTGCAACTAGTACTCAAGTCTATACCTAAAAGGTACAAAAATGTAGTATAAGTACCAAAGCAATGAGTACCTAGTAGGCACCATTGGCCGACTGAGCTAAATTATGATATAAAGATGATATAATGCTAGATAATACATCTAAGTCAAGGTACAAAATTGAACTTGAATCTTCTTCATCATCAATGTACAAAATAAGTAATCAACTAGAATAATAATATATCTCATATCAATACATACCAATACCGTCACATAAAATGGATAACCGATACAAAAGCATAAAGTGACACGAATATAATTACAACTGCACCAATACCAAGTTTAATGAACATATATCCCTCAGATCATAAAGTAAAAGAACTCAACACAGCACCCTATACCCTTAGGTAGTACACCTAAAATAATGTAAAGTAAAGAACCTATCACGGCGTCCTATACCGCTGGATAGTGTATCAAATGGATCAAATCATTAAGTATATAAACTAATAGCCAACTTTTCATTATCCAAGGTTCACTATATTACATATCCTCGGTCATTTTCTAAGATGCAAAATCATCATCAATTACCGCAATTGAAATAGCATATACTCAAGTAGTCAAAATCGTAGTAATATAGCTATTTAGAAAACTATGCCATCAATATACTCAATCTACCCATTATTAATTAATAACCACTTATAATCATTAAACTACTAAGTCGCTAGTCATCATAGGGCCTCTAATTATTAGCCTAACTGATTCTCTAGATAATCCTTATTCACAAAATAACAAATAACTATTTTTCTCTAAATAGCCATTGACAATATCTAGACAACATTCACTACTAGACCATACATACCGGTTACCCAAAAATCATTTTTAGCCATCATAGTCGCATTAGACGTAATCTAGACAAAATGGGATATTAATCCTTATTATAACAATTATTCATCTATCAAAACACACCTCTTTTTATCTAGCACCATTAATCTACAAATCCTCATTTAACAACTAACAACATTATACTATGTCATCAATGTCACTATGCACCACTCATGCCAAACATATTATCATTATTGTCTACGTAACAACCATAATACTAGATACCACATTTCAACTAAACAAGGTGGAATAACTAGAATTCTTTACTTCAACCATCAAGAAAGTAGTCACCTATTAGCCAACTAATTACCACATAACTTATTTTAAGAAGAAATATACCTTAATAAATCAATTTATCAAATGATATCTAGACTCACTAGGTGAATTCTCAAATGCCACATAACATCCCATTTATGAACTTTCCCTAATTCAAAATTCTACATATACCACTTCTACTCATTATCCAACACTAACAAGGACTACATCTCTTAACTGCTAATTAGTATTGAAGGATTATAACCGACATCCTTAGAATAAAGTCATGGCTTTAAGTAAATAGGGATTAAATCACATAAAGGAATAATCACACATAAATATATATACACATGGTTGCTATAAATATCATCAATATATATATTCTCAAAACTTACCGGTCATCATCATAAGATCAATATATTTTTTAAACATACCGAGCATCATCATATCATCTATATATCCTCTAGACTTACCAAACATCATTATATCATCCATCCTTTATATTTATCAAGCATTATTATATTATTTACATATCATCTGGTTATACCGGGCATCATTATATCATCAATATACCTTCTGGATGTACAGGGCATCATCATAACATAAGTATATCCTCAGGATGTACTGGGCATCATAATATCATTAATATATCCATCATGATATTAATATATATAGATATGTAGCCAAATCAATAATAAGTACAAGCCCCACAAATAATAGTGTTAGAGAAAGAAAGACATATCATTGTACATCACAATTTATTATTAATATATTATAATGATAAGTGCATAAACATGCATACCCATAGGGTGTGAACACTCAATACATTATCATGATTGACATGATTATTAGCGTGACAGATAATAAGCAATGGTTGTACTCTCTAGAATCTCTTTTATTAAGCATGACTCACAGCACTAGCACAAAAGTTATTCTTCAGCACAAACTAATCTTATTCACTAGGCTTGAACATGATATGAGTAATGATATAATCTAAGGCTTACATAGTAAACTAGTCAATTAGTTAAATGATAGCATAGTCATAGGTTCAGTTTACAAGACTTTTCATTGCTATCCAAGTAATTACAACAAGATAACTATAAAGTATGCATATTATTGCAAAAATCAACATCATGAATAAACCCTTTTGTGTGTCTAGCCACCATATTACCAAAAGCATATCCTAGGCATTTAACAAGTATCTACGTCACTAAGAAAGCTACATATTTAAATCTTAAGATGGATCATATTTCGCTTCTAATAACCCAAGTTATATATTCAAGTCTAACTTCTACTCGAAACTGTAATAAGTCATCTAAATTATGTCCTAAAGGTATATCAATCCATATTAGTTCTATAGGACAATTCTTCCTCAAGTATTACTCTTAATTCAAACCAAGCATCTAAGGTCAATTTCACAACTATGCTTATCTTGGTCAACTTACTCTTAAGACAAGTTAAAAAGGTCTGTCCCGACTAATAAGAGCAACTAGAGCATTCTCATACTATGCATAAGCTAACAACTCCTACTAACAAAGGTTCTAGACTATATTTAAACATCACACTTTATGAGTTCAATAGCCTACGTGGTTCACAAATCACAAAATTTCCATCTACCATTCCAACTCCTAAAAACCTTCCCAATCTCAACAAAATCTCAAAGTCATACTATAATGAAGCTCAATCTAAAAAAAAGTAAGCGTAACCTACCTAGAATCCAAATATAGTTCACGAACCAACAATCTTTGGTTTACTTTTCCTTGAAGCTTATTCAAGGAGGATCCAAGCTATCAAAACTTAATTTATGCATTATTATGAGAATATCAACACCCTTATTGCACCATTGTTCTTTGGGTTCTAAACGACACAAAAAACTCTCAAGTGAGCCCCACATATGAAAAATGAGTTTCTGAAACCAACCCATTGTTCAAACACCATTAGAAAGGTGTAACCCTTTAGAAATTGGTGCAAATAAAACATATTGGGGCTAAAAATCAAGCCTCAGGCCATTGGGGGTTTTAGGTTAAATAATAAAGAATTCAATACTAATAATGAAGGATTCATACCATATATTCCATGTAAATCACGAAGATTCAAGTTATCCATGCTCCTAATGAACATCCAAGATTGAATTTAAAATTCGCAAACTATATTGCAGTTTTTGGGTATAAAAAAAGAGGGAAAATGGCCAATTCTTGTCCAAAAGAGAATTTAAATAATCCATTCCTAGGACTTCAGATAGAGCAATTATACATCCATACTAGCCACAATTTTGGAATCATGATCACTATAAAGAATCCTTAATCGTGGTATTTTTTCAGCACTAAATGATAGCTGAAACCTAGAATTTGATTCCATGTTTTGGCCAATGGCTCGAGATACATCCGGAGTCTAATTTGAGATAACAAAATATGTAACCACACTGACTTCAATGTTCTACATGAATTGGAGAAGTTGAATTTTCATTCAAGGCCATTTTAACCAAATGTGGGCCCCATACCTAAATCTTTAATTTATTAACTTTTCAACCAATAGGTTGAAAAGAGTTTGGATGCAGCAAGACCTAAACCAGAGGTCTACCCGACCTAAAATTAATATTTTAGAGTTGCTAAAATAGTCATAATTACAATAAAATATCATTTTACTGATGTTTTTCTCAATGGCTATTTAGAACTAGCAAAGACTTCTAAATAGGTAAATGGTTCTAGAAACTAAATGAACTACCTGGTAACCAAATTATCAAATCCAATAATAAGCTACAAAAAAGCTCTAAGGGAAAAATAAGCAAAAACACGAGAAATTAACTAAAGGATCATTACAAATTCTTTATAAAGTACTTATGAAGGTGTCATACTTATATTTTAAGTAGACTTTTTAATGATTGAATGTGAAGTTGTCTTTGAAGTGCCCATAATCTTGTATAGACTATTCTTAGCTACAAAAAGAGTGTTAGCTAAAATAGAGAAAAATGAGCTTAAATTAAGGCTCAATTATAAAGAGGTGAAGTTTAATCTTTGTTTGATAATGAAATAACCAAGGGACATTATTATTGTTTCTATTATAGATATTGTAGAATAAATTAGGTAGAAATGTCTTTTAAAGGGAGGTTTGCTGCTGAAACTTTGACAATAGTATTGGTGAATTTCCATAGGGATAGAATTGATAAGTATGATGAAATAGTGTGTGCATTAACTGATATTTTCTCATATTCATATTCCCTAATTAAGTTGGACTTGGACATAAAAAAAAGAGACATACCTCCAGCAAAACCATCTACTGAAGAGCAACCAATGTTAGAATTAAAGAAAATGCCAGGTCGCTTGAGGTATATGTTATTAGGTGAGAAGAACACTTTGCCAGTAATTGTTGCAGCAGATCTAGTAGAAACACAAAGAAAAACCCTTGTATAGGTATTTAAAAGATATAAAAAGACTATTTGGTGTACCATAACAAACATCATTGGTATTTCTCATGGTATTTGCACTCATAAGATTCAGTTACAGAAAGACTGCATTAATACTCTTAAACATCATTACAGACTTAACCCACCTATGCAAGAAGTGGTAAAAAGAGATACTAAAATGGCTCAATACAGGAGCGGTTTACCCAATCTATGATGATAAGTGGGTAAGCCTAGTCCGTTTTGTTCACAATAAAGGAGGCATAACTTTAGTGGCCAATGAGAAAATGAGTTGATTCCACTTAGGTCAATCATATGATTAAGAGTGTGCATGGATTAAAGGAATTTGAATTCCTATACATTAAAAGATCATTTTCTAATGCCCTATATGGACCAAATTCTAGATCATTTAGCAGGAGATGGTATTGCTTCGTAGATAGACACTCAGGCTATGATTAATTATTAATTGCACCCAGAGATTAAGAAAAAACAAAATTCACTATCCACACAGAACTTTTGCTTTCATTTGGATTTCTTTTAGGCTATGTAGTGCTCTAGCTATACTCCAATGGTGCATATGTCTATGTAGTGTTTATGGATGACTTCTATGAACTTAAGCAATGTTTTGTAATATTGTGAGGAGTTCATCCTTATTTTTACCAGGGAAAAAAGCCACTTCATGGTGAAGGATTTCATAGTATTGGAGCACAAGATTTCATCCAAAGAAATTGAAATCGACTAAGCAAAATTTAAGTTAATCAAAAAAACTGCCTCCACCAATCTCAATGAAGGAGATGTGCAGTTTCCTTGGCTATGTAGGATTTTATCAGAGATTTATTAAGGACTTTTCAAATATTTCCAATCCTCTATTAAAACTATTCGCGAATGTAGTAAAGTTCATATTTAATGATGATTGTTTGAAGGCATTCCAATTTCTCAAATATAAATTAGTGGCTTCTCTTATAATCATTACTTCATATTTTTTCAAATCATTCAAAGTGATGTATGATGTGAGTGGATTTTCACATAGGGTTATTCTTATACAGAAGAGGGAGAAACTCTTACCCTATTTATTATGCTAGTAGGGAATTAAATATGGCTCAACATAATTACACCATTATAGAGAAGAGCTTCTTGTTGTAATTTATGCCTTTGAGAAATTTAGGGTGTACTTGTTTGGAATAAAAGTTGTGGTTCATAATAACCATGAAAAATTGAGATATTTTATCCCAAAAAAAATTCCAAACATTGATTAATTAGATTGGTATTCTTTCCATAGGAGTTTGATTAGATTGGTATTCTTTCCATAGGAGTTTGACTTGATGTCAAAGATAGAAAAGGTTACAAAAATTAGATAATCTAGAAATTGATGGCTCATTTCTTAATGAATAGATTCTTGGATCTACACTTGGTTTTGTACCTTGGCATATAGTTTTTGATATTTACTTGGTGAGTGATATTATTTTGGATGACATAAATTTTTATCAAAGGAAGAAGCCCTACATGATGAAAAGAAGTACTTCTGGGATGAACCCTATATGCTTAGACATTGCGTTGATAAAATTATTTAGAGATGTGTACTAGAGATGGAAATGTTTAACATTTTATAAACTTTTCACTCTTCCCTAGTGAGAGGACATCATATGGTTGATCACATAGCTAGAATGACTTTGAAAAGTGGGTACTATTGTACCACAATCTATAAAGATGCATATGAGTTTGAGAGATGTTGTGATCAATGCAATCGACAAGGATTAATTTCTAAACATCAAAAGATTTTGATGATCAAAATACTAGAGGTTGAATTATGTGAAGTACGAGCATAGATTTCATGAGTCCCTTTGTTAGTTATTATAGTCAAAAGTATAATTTTGCCATATTGTACTATGTGTCCTAATGGTTAGAAGTTGTGGTTTTAGAAAATAATAAAGGCATAAATGTGGTGGAATTATTAAGAAGAATATTTTCTCTCCTTTTTGTACTCTGCAAACTATCATAAGTGATGGAGGTTTCTAATTTTACAAAAAGGTGTTTGCGTGACTTTAGAAAAACTATAGGGTGAAACAATATATGGTAGACACTTCTTATCACCCCAAACCTAGTGGGCAAGTTGACTTTTTTAATAGAGAGATTATGATGATACTAGCCAAGACTGTTAATAAAAATCAAAGTGATTGGTTGAGAAAGCTTGATGATGCTCTTTGGACTTGCCGTACGGCTTTCAAGAAGCCTAAAGGAATTACCACATACCAGATAATTTATGTCAAATCCAGTCACTAGCAAGTAGATTTGGAGCATAGTGGCTGATATAAGATTAGACCAACTAAATAAAATGGAAGAGATTTGGCTTTGGGCTTATGAGAAATCTGATCTCAATAAATAGAGAATGAAGTTTTATCATGATAAGAAGATTGAAAAGAGAAATTTCAAATTAGGTTATTTGGTGTTGTTTTTAAACTTGAGGTTCAAGCTTTTTCCATTATGAGTGATTAAAATGTTATGCATATATGAAAGTCTATATAAAGTGAAGAAGCAAAGAATCAAGAAATATGTTGGCCAGATGGAAGAGTAAAAAAGTTTCCATTGGTGTATCTTGATAAAGTCTGAGTAGTCAATACAACTGAGTTGTGCTATGATGTTAAATTAGGTGATAATGGTAGGCAACCTATATCTTGTATTATAAATAATGTTAGAATAGTTTTGTTTATAAGTATGATTAATGTGTTTGTTAAGTGTCAAGGGGCAAAGGCTAATCTACTTTGATATCTTTGGCAATGATAACTCGTAACGCAACATGGTTCGGGTCGATCCCATAGGTAATAGGCCATAAATCCTTCTCGAACTTATTACAATCATCAGGTAGTTAAGGAAAGTTAAAAGGGAGGATTTCTTGAAATAGAAAAAAGGAAAATAATTGGTTCCTCTTGGTTGTAAACTATATAAAATGAGCACTAGGCTTGTTTCCCCTTAGCTTCTTAACTTAGTAGACTTATTATGCACTATTGAACTATTCCAATACCTTGCATATAGAATCTGATAAGTTATGTACCATCAACTGTCATTTGAACGAGAAGATGAATTTCACCCTTTTCCTTTTGAGTCTCAAGATGTCGCCTTACTAACCCTTATCCTGGATCCCAATTAACTATTACCTTTTAGGTCTCGAGTTATTAGATGATAGTTAACGATCTTACTTAGATAAAGTAGTAGCGTGGTTCCATTGTTAATCTTCAAATCACTATTGTGATCTTCTTTTCCTATTCACTACTTCACTTTTGGAGTAATAAGCATAATCTAGGAAGGATCTTAACATTGGACACCACTACGAAATCAATAAGAATGAAGAAAATCCAACACATGCAAGAATTTTTACCTTGAAAAGCTTGGCACTTCGTCTACTTTGTTAATCTGCCAAGGTTCCCACAACCATAGCTAAGGGAATTAGTCGCTCAAAGTTATGAGATAAATCATGGAATCTATAGAAAAAATTACAAAATCAATCTTACAATAACAAGAGAAGAAACCCAAAAGTATTAAATTGAATAACAAACTAAGATCAACAAGATCTTTGTGATCATGGCAAAAAAGGGGCCTCCTTCTCCATCAATCAATATGTGAATGTATTTTACTAAATAATTTGAATTGATGAATGAATAAACTAAACAAAGCCTAATAGGTTACAAGAAACCCTAGACTTCAAATCCTAAATAAAGTAGGAAAACTCAATTACCTAAATATATTAAGACTTAAAAACACCATAGAAGTGTAATTAGGAAACAGGAAATCCTGGGAAATAATTTTGGAAAGATCCGGGAAAGTTGAGGTCGGTGGCTACATGTGGTATACACTTGCACCCTTACCTTAGGCACAGGTTGTACCTTTGTTCAGTAGGGTGGGCGCGGGTATAGGGTGTAGGTACCAGGATTAAAAAATTATGTAGGCCAGCTCAAGCGATTTTGGACTTCTGGCACTTGCTTTGCTTACTTGCGGTCCATAGGTCCCACTTTTAGTCTGCATTTAGACTAAGTAAGTGAAAAAGTACCAAGCATCACCTAGATAATTGAATTAGATTTTCAACGATACCAATTTTGTCTTAATCTTGTATCGGGGTGAAAAGTTATGGCCATATTACTGAAGCACTGTCAACTCTTGAGATCTTTAATTGCATCACTTGCAACCAAGCTTCAAATCTTCAACTTTCATCACATGCTTTGATCACATACATCTGGAAAGTGTCACGAACATCCGTAATTTCCCATAATTTCTCCCATTAGTAGCCAAAATCACCTCTTTTCATCCTTATAAAAAAATTAGCATCCAAAATATGACTTCTTGCAAAACACTCCAAAAACACCTCAAATCCAAAAAAATAGACTTAAGTACATGCATATTCTTATATTTTAAGCATCGTAAGTGTTATATTTCTATAGCACATAAGGAAACTGGAGTGACAAGTTGTTAACATGTTGACCAGCTATCAACTCTTAGTTATCAACAAGGAAAGTAAAGAAACACATACTGGGTAAGACTGAAGACCAAAAACTGACGAGCCATTAACTAGTTGATAGGTTGTCAAACCATGTCATCAATCTTGAAGAAAAGAAAACACATATTTTAGATAGTGCTAACGACAAGGGTTGATGATCCATCAAATAATTGATGAGCTACCAACTCATGTCATCAACTAATGAAAAATTTTCAAGAACACTATCTAAGTTTGACGAGCTCAATTAACAAGATATCAACCTAGTGGTGAGGCATTAGTTAAGTCAAACCCAGGAAAGTTTTTAAGCTAACCTGGTTTAAGCCCAAAACTCATTAAATCCAAATTCTGGTCCAACCCATTCAAAACTTTTCAATTCCCAATGAACCAATTCATTTTTCTTTCTTTTAAAATTATATATCTGTAAGAATATATAAAAACCAAAAATCACTAAAAAATATTATTGACTTTATTTTTCAAAACTTTTACCATTCCGTCACAACCCATATCTCCACAAAACTCCTATTCTCCCCGAAATGCTTCATTATAATTTTAAATCTCACGCAAGAACTATTTATAACCAAAAAGTTCTGCAAACACCATAAATTGAATGCCCGATTCTTATCATTGTGACATTATTTTTGTGCAAGTAACTGACAAGGTATGTAATCCACTATATTTTCATTCATCTGTTTGTAAAAATCAAGGTAGTTTGCATAAATAATAAAGAAGGATGAGTAATGTATGTGCAATTTTTGGGTGAAATAATTTTCTAGCAATTTAAAAATTATGAGAAAAATAGTATTACCCATAGTTGTTCATGTGGGTGAAGTCTTAGTAACCTAAAAATCATATGCTTAGATAATGTTTTTGAAATTGGCCATCATCAAGTTAACTTGAGTAAAATATATCTATTGCTTAAGATTGGAGACTAGGATTGACAAGCTATAAACTAGTTGGCGAGCTATCAATCTAAGTCGTTAATAATGTGCCTTATTGTTTTAAAAATCTATTTTTGGTTGACGATGAGAGTTGATGAGCTGCGAACTCAAGTTGTCAACATTGTAAATAAATATGTTTCTTTTGTCTTGAGTTGACGATGAGAGTATACAAGCTATTGACAAGTTGATGAGCTATCAACTTATGTTGTCAAAATTATAAATAAATATGATTTTATCTTGAGTTAATGATGAGAGATAGTGAGTAGTCAAATCAAGTCATCAATATTGTAAATATTTTAAATCATTCTATCTTAGGTTGATATGAATATTTGACGAGCCATCAACAAGTTAACAAGCTGTCAGTTCATCTCAACAACCATATTAAATATTTGTTCATTCTTTCTTACATTTCCCCAATGAATAATTATCATTTGATTGTCTAGGTTAAACTATTCCTTTGAAAGGTCAACAAAAGCATAATAGTAAACTAACAGCAAAGAACCCCTAATGTTGGAGATTGTTTGATGAGTCTTAACAAGAGGCTGAGAAAGGTAGACCATAGTGGTATCACACAAGATAGAGCATCCATCTAATAAACTTGACTCCTTAGTATAAACGGAGGCTGTTATCTATTGAGATCAAATCTAGCAGCGAACATGAGAGCACTAAAGAGGACACTAGCAAGGACTCTACTACATCTCAAATACCTAAGAAATAAGATATACAACCTCTATGTAATGTTATCTAGACAAAAAAAGACTAGTATTAGAGAGAGAATGCAATGGAAAGTAGAGTGGTCATCCAAGATCTATTTTGAGGAGTTGGCTACTATTGGAAATGCAAAACTAAGAGACCTTTACCTGAAAAGGTCAGGATCAGTACATTGGGGTTAAGTATATGTACCAAAATTGAGCAAACGCTAAAGTTTTATGATTTGAGAAAGACCACCAAAGTAGAAGGGGCATACTATTCGCCCATTATGCATGAGTGTTTTGTAAAGTACATAGCCATCCTAGAGAATATGTGCAAAAAGGGAATGAAGGCTATGGACAAACCAAATATAGATAGGATACCAATTCAGGTTGTATGGTGACTTGTCTGGTCGTACTATTAATGTATTATTGCATGGAGAAGACTTTGTCCCACCAAATACTATTCCTGAATTCTACAACAGAATGAGTGATCATGGCAATCAATGTCTCTGATTAACTTAGGTGTTAGCAAAAGGAAAACCAGACTAGGTGGATAATCCTAATGCTAAGATCACCAAAGATTTATTATCTTAGGTGGAAAAATTTTGGTGAGATGTTTTGAGATTTAGAATGATGTCAATGATAGGTGATTACACATTGGGAGAAGATAGAGCATTGTTGGTAGCGAGTTTGATGTCTAGGTTCCAGCTGAACTTTGGTGAAATAATTGCTAATAAGACCAAACTAAGAGCCACAAGAATAGACACTCCATATCCATTCCCAAGCTTGATCACGAGGTTATGTGAAGATGTTCATGTTCCTATCATCACCAAAATAGATATCGAAGTAAAAGAAACAAATACGTATATTTTTAGTACATCAAGAGATGAAGGTAGGCCTATAGTGATATTAAGTAAGCAGGCTAGTTATGGAGTTGACACTCTGGCTACATAAGGTACACCTACAGCTACCTCAGGATCTACTTGAGGTATACAGATTTCTTTAGCTGAGTCTCTTTATACTACCTCCCCATAGGTTGTACACATAAAATAATGACTACAGAAGTGACAGTTTCTTTAACTTTTAATTTCAAGTATGTAATTACTCCAAAGAAATATAAGGAAAACAGTAAGTAATGAAAAGGATTCAATGCTCGGTTAAAGATATTTTCCCAACACTTCAAACTTTTTATTGATAGTAAAACCAAGAAAGCATTGGCACCTTATGATACTCTCCATGATCGTATTGATGATATAGAATGCCGAGTCAATGATAAGTTTAAAGAAATGACTACACCCGATCTTTCTAGGTTTGAGTCAACATCGAATAAAGCAAGGGCTGATGTCACAGCTTTATAGAAATTACTGATGTTAAAATTCGAAGCTCTAATTAAGAAGGAATAGAAAGGTGAAGAGAAGGTACTGTATGATATCACATGTAAGTCAATTGACCCAAAGGGAAAAGGTAAAAATAAATTAAGATAGAATGAAGAGAAGAGAAGAAAAGAAGTGATGTTTCGGCTTTTGATGGAATATTTTATACCTTTTACGAGGGATAATTGGGCGTTTTCAAGAAACTATTGTTGTATATGACACTGGATTTTAGTGTAATCAGGTTAGAGACTTAGCTGGAGAAATAACTTGGAGAAGCAAGACAAAAAAAGGCTTTGATGATCAACTTGATGGACCATCAACTATGTAACGAATCATCAAGATTTATGTCAATGACAAGCAAAATGAGCAGCATAGAAGACCCTTACGATGGACCTTCAGGACACTGATAGGCAATCAAGTTAGACATCAATTTGAAGTAGAATAAGTCAACCTTGGTGATGAAGCGATGGACTAGGCAACGGACCTTCAGCCCAGTGACGGGCCATCAACTTGGCCGTCGGAGGTGAAACGAATGCAACATCACGGGAAGCCTTGAGACAAACCTAGCGATGGACCGTCAATGACCTGTCAGGCCGTTAAATCATATGTCAAACTTGAAGTGGAAATTCGAGTTTTGAAATTTAAAACCCCTATCCCTAGAAATATATAAATACGCAGTTTAGGTTTTATTTATGCGTCTTTTATCATTTTTCCATTTTTTAAAAATAATTGTAATGTATTATTCTTTGATATTTAAGCAACCATTGTGGATCTAGATATTTATTCATATTTCACTAATGATTCAAGAACAATTATTGGAACTTTTGTAAGTAATTCTCTGAATTTATTTATGAATAACATAATGACTACTTCTTCTTCTCTTGAGATATGTGGCTAAGCTCAAATAACTAGGGTTATGGGAGCCTTGATGTGAATAGATGATTGGGGCTATGAAAATACTTAATTTCCCTACTTAATTGAGATTGTATAAACCCTTTTCATATTAACAACCTTTCTTGGTTGCAAACTAGATGGGTGAGCCTAAGAACATCACTTGTTTAAGTAGAAAAGTACATGTTGGGAAAGAAGAGGTTTACATGGAAGCCAAAGGCTTTAATCTCTGAGTTATGGGTTGATGCTTTAATTGGATTAACCCACGTGAGAGACTAGTTGAATAAACCAACGTATTTTTATGTTCAAATAATTGAAGGGTAAACTATACATTTAGATTAAGAAACGAATGGGTAAACTTTAGAATTCAATTACTTTTACAATTAAAGTTATAACTTGGAAACTTAAGATAACTCACAACCCTGACTACTTGAATGTCTTGGTGAACTTAATTCTAGTTTGTCTCCTCTCATTGAGTTAACACTTTTAATAAAAATCACTAGTTGGAACCCGATTTGCTACAAACATCTAAATAATGTTGACAATTCAAAACCCCCTTTACTCCAAAACCTTCGATCAACAGTCTATTAATAATTATAACACTTAGTTTGCACAGTATTCCCTATGGCATTCAACCCCACCCTACTTGGTTTCTATATTTAATAGCGATTGCTTACACTTTCTAACTAGAGTTGTAATTTAGGATTATCAATTTTTGACGTCGTTGTAGGGGAATACGGTTATCAAGTAAGTTTGTGATTGTAAATTGACCTTCGGTCAAGTTTCCCAATTTTAACTTTATTTGTTGTTTTTGTTCTTTGCAAGGTAATTATTTTCTATGCCAAGTACAAGGAGGTTGGGTGAAACTTTTTATTACCAATACATCCAAAACCTTAATTATTTGGAAAAATAGAAGCTCAGCAAAAAGCTGAGAGATTAGTTGCCTTAGCTAATGCTCAACTAAATCAACAGAATACTGGTATTCTAGGCCGAGAGTGAAACCCAGATGATGATTTGATAGACTCAGTCAACTGAAGACATACAGATGGTATAGTTGTGCTTGTGAACAGGAATCTGCCCGCCAGGGTGAGACTAGAGCGCCAAGCTGTTCAGTTTGACCTCGATGATAATAAGGATGATAATGATGGAGTATGTGCAACTAGACCCACTAATTATCCACCACTAGCACCTAGAAATAATTTCAACATTAATAGCATAATTATTCAGCTACTTCATCTTAAGGGGTTGTTTGGTGGACTTTTGGGTGATGACCCGAATATACATGTAGTGAAATTCGTCTCCATTTGCAGGTTTTTTGATAACCAGAGTTTGACAGAATGCAATTTGGTTGTAGTTATTTTTATTGTCTCTATCTGGGGAGAAAACATCATGGTTAAATGGGTTGATTGTTAATTCTATAACCAACTGGAGGTAGTTGAAAAAGTCTTTTCTAGAAAGGTTCTTTCTGCAATCTAGGATGTTACAGTTAAGGGATGAGATAAGTAACTTCAGGAAGCTTTCCACTGAAGCTCTTCATGAGATATAGAAAAGGTTCAAGAAGAAGTTGATGCAAGGTCCCAACCATAAAATGACTGGCATACATTTGATAAAGACTTGTATAGAGCTTTAAACTCTATTACGAAGCCAGTTGTGGATAGTGCTGTAGGTGGAGCATTTATGGATCTAACTTATCTGGTAGCTTTAGAAATGCTTAATAGAATAACTAAACAGAGTAGATATTGGCATACCAGGGATTCTGAGGAATTGAACTCTACTATATATAGTTGTATGTCTGTAGATAAATGCCAGAAAGAGGAGGAGCATAACTAAGATATGGCATACATGAAGACTCCGATGGATCTACTTACTAAGAATTTATTTTCTAGAAAGACTGAGAAAGTAAAAGTTGTTAGGTCACAAGGTAGAGCTGACTGTGATTCTAAGGAGGAGGCTAATTATTTGAACAACCAGGGGATTTTCCAGGCAATAGTCAAGGAAACAAAGGTCGGAACTATTATGATAAATATGGGTACTGAGACCGTGACCAAGGGAACTAGAAAAACATGACTAACAGGAGTGGTTTGTATGTTCCTCTTAGGAATTGTGATGTTACTGCTACTAGTTCAGGAAAGATGTCCATGGAGGATATGATGGAAAAATTGTTGAAAGAAGTGGAATCAACCAATACAGGTGTGACTTAAATAAAGAGTGATTTGTCATCAATGAGTCAATTGGTCGATTCACGCTCCACTTCTGTTACTCAACTAGAGAAGAAGATGAAACAATTATCAACAGTATTTAATCAGAGAAACAGTGGTACATTGTCGAGTAATATAGTGCAAAGTCCTCAAAATAATTGCTCTTGATTGCAATTACTACTCAGAGTGGTAAATTATTATCAGGCCCTTCTATAGGCAAAGTTTTGATTGATGATGTTGAAAAAGATATGGAAGATGAAGAAAATCGTTGAGTGGAGTCTGAGAAGCTGGATGATAATGAGATTCCATCTAACATCAGCAGATTTATAAGTTAGAAAAATAAAAAGAAAAGGAGAAGAAAGCAGTGGTTACTACTATCCAAAAACCACTGCCTCCCTTCCCTCATCAATTGAAAAAGAAGGCTGATAAAACAAAGTTTAGAAAAGTCATGGCGATCTTAAAGCATCTAACGGTGAATATACCATTAGTGGAGGAACAAGAGAAGATGCCTGGATACGCTAAGTTTATAAAGGACCTTGTGACAAATAGGAGAACAGTAAGCTATGAACTGGTGGATAATCGTTACAGTTGTGGTGCATTTTGATAAGATCCTTGGTGCAAAAGAAAGAAGACTCAGGATCATTCACCATCCCTTATACTATCGGGTTGCTTAATTTTTCTAAGGCCTTATGTGACTTTGAAGTAAGTATTAACCTTATGCCATTTGTTGTTTATATAAAGTTGGGTTAGGAGGACCCTACACCCACAAATATACGACTAGTTATAGCATATAGGTCAGTGAAGCAGCCAGTGGGGATATGGTATGATGTGCTAGTAAAGGTGGCCAGCTTTATATTTCCTACTAATTTTGTTATTATGGATTGTGAGGTGGACTTCGAGGTACCTATAATCTTGGGTAGACCTTTCCTTGCAACTAACAGTGTTCTTATTGATTTACGGTCTAGTGAGCTACTGTTCAGACTTAATAATGATGTAGTTTTGTTTGATGTGTGCCAATCTATAAAGTATCACAAAGACATGAGTGTATTCTCCATTATTGATGTTTATTATGAGGATGACGAGAGGTGCCGATCGAGGAGAAATTTTCTGTTTAAACTTTTGCTATGGTCTTGATGAACTTTGATAGAGAAGGTATTAAAGATTATAAGGAGACCTTATGTGCCTTAATGGGAATGATATCATATTCATATGATCCCAAGAAGATAGATTTGGACCTCAAAAATTGCCTTACACCACCAGCTATGCCATCTATTGAAGAGCCACCAGTGTTGGAGTTGAACAAGTAGTTGGGACATCTATGGTAGTGTTTTGAGGTAGTGGAAACACTTTACCTCTGATTGTTGTAGTAGATTTGAGTGAGCAGCAGGTTGAGGCACTTATCTCTATGCTTAGGATATATAAAAGGGATATAGGTTGGACCATTGTTAATATTATTGGTATTTCTCTAAGTATTTTCACTCACAAGATTTAATATGAGAAAGATTGCACACCAACCATTGAGCATCAACATAGATTGAACCCACCAATGCAAGCAGTAGTTATAAAGGAGTTCATCAAATAGCTTAATGCAGGGATAGTGTGACCCATCTCTGACAGTAAGTAGGTGAGTCTCGTGCAATGTGTGCCCAATAAAGGGAGCATGACTATGGTCGCTAATGATAAGAATGAGTTAATTCCACTTAGACATGTCACCGAGTAGAGAGTTTGTATTGATTATAGGAAGTTAAACTCATGAACTCTGAAGGATCATTTCCTAATGCCCTTCATAGATTAAATTCTTGATTTCCTGGTAGGAAGGGGTTGGTACTACTTTTTAGATGGGTATTCGGGATACAACCAGATTTTAATTAGTCCCAAAGACCTGGAGAAAACAATATTTGCGAGCGCGTATGGTACGTTTGAATTCAAACGGATGTCGTTTGGTTTGTGTAATGCACCCGCCACTTTTTAAAGGTGCATGATATCTATTTTCTCTGACATAGTTGAGGACACCTTGGATGTATTCATGGATGATTTTTCTGTGGTAGGTGATTCTTTTAGGTTATGTCTGGTAAATCTAAGTAGAGCATTGCAGAGGTTAGAAAAATTCAATCTACTGCTCAATTGGGTGAAATGCCAGTTTATTGTAAGGAGGGCATTGTTCTTAGACACCGAATTTCAGCAAAGGGAATTAAAGTCGATCGAGCAAAGGTCGAGATTATGGAGAAACTACCTCTTCGCATTTCAGTAAAGGGAGTTCATAGTTTCCTTGGTTATGTGGGATTCTATCATCTATTTATAAAGAACTTCTCCAAAATTGCTAATCCACTTTGCAGGCTTTTAGAGAAGTAAACCAAGTTCACATTTCATGATGATTGAAGGAAGGCATTTGAATGCCGTAAGGAGAAATTAGTTGATTCCCCAATCATTGTTACACCATATTGGTCAATGACATTCTAAATCATGTGTGATGCAAGTAGAGTGTTACTTGAGTTTGTGGTTTGCCAAAATAAAGAAGAACTGGTTCATCCCATTTACTATGCAAGCAAGGCATTGAATGGGGCTCAAAAGAATTACACTATTACTGAGCAAGAACTTCTCGCGGTGGTATATGAATTTGAGAAGTTTTGTGCATAAAAACCACACCTCTTTGAGGTATTTAATGGATAAGAAGAATGCTAAGTCAAGGGTAATCAGATGGTTGTTGTTTCTTCAAGAGTTTGACTTTAAAGTCAAAGATCAAAATGGATGCGAGAATCAAGTTGCAAATCACCTATCTAGACTTAAGGGAGATCAAGCAGTCGAGGATGAGCTCGAAATTAATGATACATTTCTAGATGAGAAAATCCTGGTTGTTGTGCTTGAAGGAGTACCTTGGTATGCGAACTTTACAAATTATGTGGTAAGTGAGATTATCCCAAAGAATATTTCTTTTCACTAAAGAAAGAAGTTTCTCCATGATGTTACACACTAATTCTGGGATGATCAATATTTATTTCAGTGTTGTGCAGACAACATTATCAGGAGGTGTATCCCAGTAGTGGACATGCTAAGTATCCTGAAGCTTATCATGCTTCCACAGTCGAGGGTCACCATGCAGGTAACCATACTGTAAAGAAAGTGTTGCAGAGCGACTATTATTGGCTGACCTTATTCAAAGATGCATATGTGTTTTGTGCGGAGATATGACCAATTCTAGAGACAAGGTTCAATCTCAAAGCATCATAAGTTTCCCATGACAAAAATGATGGAAGTGGAGTTGTTCGACGTATGGGGCATTGACTTCATGGGGCCCTTTGTAAGCTCTTATGGGTTGAAATACATCTTAGTTGCCATCGATTATGTGTCTAAATAGATTGAGCCTGTTACCTTGGCCAATAATGAAGGAAAAAGAGTGGTTGTATTCCTTAAAAAGAATATCTTCTCTCGTTTTGAGGTACTACATACCATCATAAGTGACGGTGGATCACATTTTTGTAACGGAGTATTTCAGCCTGCCTTGGCGAAATACAGTTTTAAGCAACCCAATTTAGCAACTCCATGTCACCCATAGACTAGTGGACAAGTGAACATTTCAAATCGGGAAATAAAAACTATTTTTGCCAAAACAATGAATGCAAGTAGACAAGATTGGTCTAGGAAGCTAGATAATGCCTTGTGGGCATACAAAATGAATTTCAAGACAACCATTGGCATATCGCCATACCAATTGGTATATGGAAAGGCATGTTACTTTCTGATTTAGTTTGAGAAAAAGGCACTGTGGCCACTCAAGAGGCTAAATTTTAATGTGAATAAGGCAGCAGAGTTGCGACTGGGGCACCTAAATGAGATAGACGAGTTATGTCTCATGGATTATGAAATAGTAGACCTGTACAAAGAAAAGATGAATAGGTACCTTGACCGAAGGATTGAAAAGTGTGAATTTTAAAAGGGTGATTCGATACTCCTCCTTAATTCAAGACTGAAGGTCTTTCCAGCTAAACTTAAGTCAAAGTGGTCTGCCTCATCAAAGTTAAGCAAGTCTACTCATCTGGCATAGTTGAACTTGAAAATAAGGACAAAAGTGTCTTCAAGGTTAACGGGTAATGGGTAAATATGTATATTGGTCCAATGGACTCGCTAAAGTTCTTAGCCACTATCTATCTTGATGAAGTCTGAGTAATTGAGATAACTAAGTTGTGCCGCAAAAATAAATCAGGCACTAGTGGGAAGCAACCCACAAAGTGTTGTTGTAAGTGTAGTTAGAGTTTATTTTTTGGTTTTATACAATTTGATGCATTGTGTAAGTGTTCAGGAAGAGAAATATAGGAAAGTAGAAGATGAACAAGTTGGGGGATGTCCGACTGGAGGCTTGACGGGCTATCAAAGTGTTGAGAGACCATCACTAGAGTCGTCAAAAGAAAACCAGAAACCTAAGCTACTAAAATGAGACCGACGGAAAACATGACGGACCGTCATACCCTTGATGGATCATTGTTATCACCTTCACACCAAGGCAGACTAAATATGGTTCTAGTAATCCACGATGGTTAACCTGACGGATCATTAGACTCCTAACGAACTATCAGGTCGACCATCAAATTAACCTTAATTTTGATGAGTTGAGTTAGTTCAATTTAATAGTGAATATGCCGTCCTTATTTGACCCAAAAACGTCTTTAAATTAATTAGAAGAAGCAGTTGAGTATATTACCAACTTTTTAAATACTGGGACTATTTCGATTCATGTGCATTCAAAGTACCGAAGAGCATTCATATCCTCATAGGAATTTCCCTCTTCCACTTTCTCTCCTATTTAAACAACTCTGACTTTCTCTTCTTCATATCAGAAATGAAATAAGAAATCACTGATAAAAGCTTTAAGTCATCTTTTGTTCTAAGTTTGAAAAATCAAAGTAGTGAAGTATATTGCAAAAACAAGGTATGATAACACCCTTACTCTTTCTTTCAAATTGGTGAACATGAGTCATTTAAGCTGATAATTGTTGAAAAGAATCTTATTTTTTTTCTTTGTTATGATTCGTACTCTAAGTCAAACTCTAGTATACATTGTTTTAGGTGAAGTCTAAGTAACCCATGGACCAAAAGTAGCAAGATTTGTGCTTAAATACTAAATTAATGCCATAATTGTGTGTATAATAACTTAAAGTATGCCAGGTGTTCGACGAAATGCTAAAGTGAAATCTGAGGTTGAAAAGTGAGGCTGATAGCCAAGCTTACAGACCATCGGACCCCTGATGGATCATTGTAGACCATAGCAATGTTATTGAGTTTGATGCTTTCTAGTTCAACCATGATAGACAACTTGAAAAGCAATCACAACCATGATGGACCATTGGTTCAGCCATCACAAGGCTATTTTATTAAAGACTTACTAGTTTGAGGATTAACGGTGAGGGTGACGGACCATCACAGTCTCAATGGACTATCAGACCTTTTGTCAAGACCAGTGTTCACTATTTTCTGTCTAGTTCTAAATTACAAATTGATTATTTGTTCCTTTTTTGGGCGATATGGCACGAAAACTTCCCTTAACCAGAGGCGATGGAAGAATACAATGAGGAAGAGGCAAACCAGCAAGGAGTGAGGAGTTGCCTACCTTCAACACTCAATAATTAGACAGGGTACCCCAACACCCTCCCAGTCTGAGGAGAAGGGTTAAAGTAGCAGCAGTAGTATAAGTTCCAGTCCTGGTGAGGAAAGAGTCAAAACATCTAACCCTGACCAAGTCGAGGCATAAAAAGAGGAGGATCCAAATGTCGTAAGGTGCAATGACCCGCAAGTGCGAGAGTCAGTTCGATAGAAAATAGATGAAGCACAGGAGCATTTCCTGGATGGGATGGAACCAACATCAAGCTGACAAATACGAAGGCCTAGCTACAAAGAGTATCAGATTGTCACCACCAAACTATATCATTACCAAGAGCTGCAGTGGAGATTCAATGAATATGAGTTATCTTGGATGAGCAGGCCACCCGAGACATACAAACCAAACCTTGTTCGTGAGTTCTTTGCCAACTATCTGGCATTGCTAGAGAAATATTGCCCCCAAGGTATGAAGATTAATGACAGGGGAAGCTGAGATGTAGTTTTGGTACGTGGAGTTAACAAATTTATTTTAGAACGCACATTGAACAGATTCTTATTTGGTCCTGAGTATAAGATATTTACTATCTCTAGCACCAAATGTTCACAGCAAATTTACAAAGACCCTGGTTGGCCTGAGTATTGACAGATGAGCAAAATCCACTATAGTTGCATAACCCTCATGAGCGGATAGCTAAGTCATCCCTAAGTTTTAGGGAAAAATTCTGGTGGGCAATTGTAAGTTTGAGATTGATGCCAACAGGTGGCGATTCTAAATTAGAGATTCAAAGAGCAGTTGGTTGTGGCCTTAATTGAGGGGCTGAAGGTAGACTTCAGCTATACTATCGCCGATGAGTCATTTACCCGTGCACATAAGACGTCCAGTGCTCTACCATTTTCATTCCTTATCACGGAGTTGTGAAAATGGGTAAATGTGCCTTTGATCAATAGGGTTGATAGTGAGGTTCATGAGAGTCATAGACAGGTATCGGGAAAACAAAAGATAACTGAAAGTACAAAATATGAGTCAACAAGCATCCTGCTATCAGACTCAGTCAGCTCCAGCCCTCGAGACTTCAAATACTCCCTCAGGTATGCTATTTTCTATCTATACATCCGTACCACAAGATTATGTGCCACCTACCACTTTTATATGTTCCCCCTCTATGCCACCAATATGTGAGATTATAGATGCTACATCAATCCCACCTTAATATTCTTAGTAAAAGCTGACATAAGAGAATTTTACCAAGTTTATTAGAGTACGAAAGTGGTTTGAGAGCATCTAAACATATGGGATACGCAGTTCAATCCTTTATTTGACCGTATTGTAGCTGAGACAATCTATCCTTTTCAAAGCATTCAGATCAGGATGGACAATGTGGAGGAGTGTGTCAACAAAAGGCTAGATGCAATGTCTATTCCATATTTTGCTCAGTTCATGGAAGAATTCAAGCAAGCACAGGCTGATATAGAAGAGATGAAAATACAACCATAATAGCCCACTTTTGATTCTGCTCTGATTATTAGAGATGAGGATGAGGACATTGGAGACTTGATAGGTATCCCACTCAAGGATAAAGAAAAGTAAGTGGATAAGAAAGTTGATAGGAAGCCCGTAAAGACAAAGAGGAGGGAATAAATGACACCACAAGAAATATATGAGCAATACTTAAGGAAATCGACTAAGAAGTCAGAGAAAATGGAAGAGTTAAGGAAGATTAAAGATGAGGATGAAGTCGTGGGAGTGTTGACTAGTTCTACCATGGTTAGGGGCCCATTTCAAATCCGATTTGAGTTCAGATACCTCGGATTCAATAGGATGATATTGTGAGTGCCCCTATCACCAAGGGGTCAATGTTGCTACACTTAAGGCCAATGAAGCCTCACCGCATTTGACTGATACCTTATCAGACTAAGTGTCTTTATAAGTATTCCTCTTCTTTGTACTTTATTTTAATGCATTGAGGACAAAACATTCATTTTTAGTGGGGGTGGGTATACTTGTACCACGGGGGTTTTTGTTTCTTGTGTAGTTTTCCTTCATGGCCTATCTAGTGTAATCGTCATGTTTAGGTTGCATTCACTTTTCTTAAGTAATTGTGATGTAAATATCTATTCAGTGATTATATATATGTTTTTTCTTTTCGCACCTTTTTGTATGTATGAATGAAAAATGACTGTGGCAAAGTACTTTGAACATAATTATATGGCTATTCTTTCTTTTTACTTGGAAAATATGTTGAACAACCATTTATGATTTCGTAATTGACATTAGTATGTAAAGTGAGCGTGACATGTAAATCCCAAAAGTTGGTATAATGAGTATTAACTAATTGCATGTTTGTGCGAGTGTTCGTTATAGTTCTTGCATAGTGTTACCCCTAGAATTTGCCTGATTCATTGATATTATTTTGTGATTGATTCAATAAGATAGGATAATAGGCCTCCTTGTGTTTTAGTTTATTTAGACAAAAAGAATGACCCACCAAAATGATTTTTTCCCTTTTTGAACCCCTTTTGAGCTTATGTTAGTTTTTATTCATTCCCAATAACTCTAGTTAATTATCTTTAGGATGTTAGAACCTAAATTTGTCCCTGGTCCAATATTGGACATTGTGTACCTTAACTTAGGTAAAATGCCTAAGTTGAGGGTGGCTACTGTCAAGACATTAGATGTTTGATGAAGGTGGTCTAGATTTGAAATAAAATATCGTATCCGACCCTGATGTAGTTCGATATTGTGCACCTCAACTGACTGTATCATCAAAAATTGAGGGTGGCTGATGCTAACTTTAAAAAAAACTAGGTTTATGTTGAAAGCGTGGATGAATAATAGATATTATAAGTAAGCTAGAAAAGTAGTAGTCTTGGTGAGTAGCAATCAAGGGCAAGGTGAGTAAAGTCTAAACTTTACATCACTTTTCCCAAAAATTTTCCTCACCTAGCCTCGGGACCTTATTACATGCGTTAGAAAGACCTGCTTGATCTTTGTGAATCAATCGTAAAGGAGCATTAGATGATAAGGTTAATCCTATGGGTATGTATGCTATGTTTGTAACTTTGTTTGAGAGAGTGAGAGTCTTAGTTTCATCCATATGTTAAATGACTAGAGTGTGGTGGACTTCTTTGACTATGAGGGCATATTGAGTTATACTTAGTTTTGTCAATTTCTTCATGATGTTGTGTCTATGGTTGTGTTTGTGCTGAATTCTAAATAATGCCAGTTATGGATCATAATGTGTTGAGACCACATGAGCAAGATGACAGTTGAATGGTTGTATGAAGTTTATTTTAATAGTTGAATTCTCGTCACTATGTTTTTTCATGCATGCGATTTGGTGTTGAGTTGCTTGAGGATAAGAAATTGCCTTATGTTGAGTGTGTTGATGTACGGATTTTGACAGAACATTTTATACCTTTTACAAGGGATAATTGGGTGTTTTCAAGAAACTATTGTTATATTTGACACTGGATTTTAGTGTTTTAAGGTCAGAGACTTAGCTAGAGAAATAACTTGGAAAAGCAAGAGAAAAAGGGCTTTGACAGTCAACTTGACGGACCATCAGGATATCCATCAATGACAAGCAGAATGAGCAGTATGGCAACCATTGCGATAGCACTAGTGATAGATCGTCAAGACTCTAATGGGCCGATAACTAGGCCGTAAACTCGAAGCAGAATGCATAAACCTTGGTGATGAAGCGACGGTCCAGGCAACAGACCATCAGCCCAGCGACGGGCCATCAACCTAGCCTTCGGAGGTGAAACAGAATCCAACGTCATTAGAAGACTTGCGACAAACCCAACGATGGACCATCAAGGACTTGATGGGCCATAAAATCATCCATCAAACTTGAAACGGCAATCTGAGTTTTGAATTTTTAAATGCTAGTCCTTTGAAACATATAAATACGCAGTTTAGGTTTTATTTATGAATCTTTTATCATTTTTACTTTTGATAAAACTCATAGAAATCTATTATTATCTGATATTGAAGATACCATTGTGGATCTAGTTATATTACTCATATTTTACTGAAGATTCAAGAATAATTATTGAAACTTTTGTAAGTAATTCTCTGAATTTATTTATGAATAACACAATAACTACTTATTCTTCTCTAGAGATGTGTGGCTAACCTCCCATAACTATGGTTATGGGAGCCTTGATGTGAATAGATGATTGGGGTTGTGAAAATACTTAATTTTCCTACTTAATTGAGATTGTATAAACCCTTCTTCATATTAATGACCTTTCTTTGTTGCAAACTTTAAGGGTGAGCCCAAGAACATCACTTGTTTGAGTAGAAAAGTGCATGTTGGGAAAAAAGAGGTTTACATGGAATCCAAAGGCTTTAACCTTTGGGTTATGGGTTGATACCTTAATGGGATTAACCCACCTGAGAGACTAGTTGAATAAACCAACGTATTCTTTAAGTTCAAAAGTATTGAAGTGTAAACTGTCCATTTAGGTCTAGAAACAAATGTGTGAACTTTAGAATTCAATAACTTTTACAATTAAAGTTATAAATTGGAAACTTAAGATAACTCACAACCCTGACTGCTTCAACATCTTGGTGACCATAATTCTAGTTTGTCTCCTTTCATTGAATTAACACTTACAATAAACCTCACTAGTTGGAACATAATTTTCTACAAAAATCTGAATACTGTGAAAAATTGAAAACCCCTTTTACTCTGAAACCTTTGATCAACAGTCTATTAACAACCATAACACTTAGTTTGCATTGCATTCCCTTCATGATTCGACCCCAACCTAGTTGGGTTATATATTTAACAGCGACTGCTTACACTTTCTAATGAGAGTTGTAATTTTGGCGTATCAAGAAGCGAGAAAGAGATAGGAGACAAGAGAGTAAAACAAGCTACAAGGAAATAAAAAAATTAAATAAACTACGAGAAGAAGCACTATGGGCTAGATTTGTGGGTTCCTCAGCTAGTTTACCTATTATGACCCTCACCAAGGCTTAGCCATGATGGGTATCTCAAGCCCGCCATGGATCGTTGACTAATACTATCGCCTAACATTATTATAACAATATAATAATAATAATAACAACGTAGAAGAAAATTTAACATTAAAGAATGATAGATAAAATAACAATGGCAGGGGTTCTACGAGTTCAACAATTCCCAATCTAAAGTTGTCCACATAAAGCCTCTAACAAAGTTGAACATCATCTAGGTCAGGACATGCCCCTACTATAGCTATAAAGGGACCCAAAAGATGGTCTAAAATATAAGGGAGAAAAATATGAAATGACAGGACTTCCTAAGATTGGAAGCTCACCACATCAAAGCAACTCGACATGCATGCTAATCTACCAAACACTGTGCAGGGGAAAAAGAAGTGTCTTCGGACCCTCTATTATAAAAAAATCTAGCGTCCTAAGATGGTTAGCGAGGTGAGCTTTGGCATGTAACTCAGAGATAAGGGGTAAGACATGCCATGATCAAATTAGTTTAAAATCATTCAAAACCATACAAATACATTCATATTATATATACAAATACATATACATACATAAGATGTCAGGATAGGGAACAAGGCTTATTCATGAGAGTTAAAATCATTAACCTGGACTGTGATGCTTCAATTAACATAAAGGCATCCACAGGCTATATGGGTCCTTCTCCCACCATGAAAGGTCCTCTATGCATGTTAGCCGCACGAACAGAGAAAAATAAGGGAAAGCTAAAGCCATCGGGGTAACTAGCCATTCCCCTATATGTATATCAAGTATGACACATGCATACGATTATTAAGACCCCCACACTGGCTAACGTGATTTCCAATATTGGTTCCTCAGGACCTTTACCTTCCACAGTAAGCTACATGACCCTCGTTAAGATTAATTAAACCATTTACACTCATTCCCAACCATCAATCAAGGATTCATCCTTTAAGGCAATTACCGAATGGTATCATCATACAAAATAAACAAGCTTTCAAGTCAATGTCATTATGCCAAACCAAACTATTTAGCCAAATTGTAACTCTAACCCATTAGCCAATAGGACTCCATCCCATTTAGCCAACTGGGACTCTAACCCCTTCAACCAATAGGACAATGACCCATTTAGCAAATAGGGAGCATCAGCCAATTGGGACTCAAACCTGTTTAGCTAACTAGACTCCATAGTTCTAATTAAAAATCAATACATGTCCACCAAGTCCACTTAAAATCCAATTCATATCCCATTAACCTTTTTATGATATGCAACGTTTCACAAGTGAAGAAATTTATGCATATATCCATGTCTTAAATCAAATTTCACAAATTTTGTTGAGGTTAAAGTCAATTCAAAACCATTAAACCATCCAATATAAGGAAAACCATGTTCCCCATTCCAATTCCCACACCGATGCATTTAAATAGTTCAAATTCATGAAAATGTAATATAAATAAAAAATATAAATCATAGGAATTCAATTCATGTAATAACCACTCCTAACACCTCAAACCACATGTAAAATCCAAAAATTAAATGACACGAATAACAATAAAAGACATACTTTTAAATAAAATCAATTTAGGGAAGAGATACATTCCTTTAATACACAAGAATTTGAAAACAAATTTGGAGCTTGGAACCCAGATTATGAAACCCTTGAGTTTTTCTTGGGTGTTGCATTTGAGAGTTAAAGGGAGCAGTTGATCTTTGAAAGACTAATGAAAAGAAGTCTATTTTATGTTCAAGGGTCATAGATAGGTTAAAATACTCAAAATCCACTCACACCAAGTGAATAAAATAAATTGCACGAAAATTTAGCCTTAGTGTGGCAAGCTCATATCGCAGACACTATCCTTTGTGCCATGCCAATATCGCTGAAGGTAGCATCTATAACACGGCGATATCATGGAGGATTATTGCCTCAGAATTCAAAAATTATCCCGAACACTTTCCAAAAAGTCCAAAACTCTTCCAAGACACCCTATTAACATACCTAAACACAATTTAAGTCAAAAGTCAATGTTTCCGACATGGGAAGGTCAAAAATCAAGTAATCAAAATTTTAAGGGTCTTACATTACCCCTCCACCCCCTAACTTCCCCCCCCTCCCCCCCAGGATCATTCGTCCTTGAATTATGAGCATGGACACTTTTAGTACGAGGATAGCAAAGAGACATCATAATTAAATGATAAACTCAAAAAATAATATGAGGGAAACATAACTCCTACCTTAAGAACCTTTATTCAACACGAGGAACAAGAATGGATACTTGGCCTTCGTATCTTGATCAACTTCCCAGTAGCTTATTCTAACTATTGGTATCTCCTAAAAACCTTCACTGAAGCTACATCATATGTCCTTAGTTTCTGAACTTACCTATCCAATATCTCAATCTGAACTTCCTCGTAAGATAAAGAATCCAATATACCAATACCCTTACCATGTACTATCAAGAAAGGGTCACCTACACACTTCCTCAATATCAAAACATGAAAAATGGGATGAATAGAACCCAAATTCAAAGGCAAATCTAATTCATAAGAAACATTGCCTACTCTCTTCAAAATCAAGTACGAACCCACATAGCGTGGACTAAGCTTCTATTACTTTCCCAATCTATTCACTCCCTTCATAGGAGATACCCTTAGAAACACCTAATCTCTAACATCAAACTCCAACTTCCTTTGACTCACATAGACTTAGGACTTTTGGCAACTCTGAGTAGTCTTAAGTCTTTCCCTAATCACTTTCACCTTCTCTATTGCTTAGTGTACCAATTTAGGATTGAACAACCTAGTCTCACCAAACTCAAACCACCCAATAGGAAATCTATGCCTCCTACCATACAGAGCCTCAATTGGATCCATTTAAATACTCGAATGACAATTAATGTTATATGTGAACTAAATGAGAGGAAAGTAATCCACGTAACTGCCTCTAAAATAAATTACACAATCCCTTAGCTTATCTTCCAAAGTTTAAATAGTCCTTTCTCCCTGTCCAACCATTTATCAGTGGAAAGCATTGGTAAGGTTCACCTTAGTCCCCAAACCTTTCTTAAATGAACGCCAAAAGTAAGACGTAAACAGCGTACCTTTGTCCAAAATAATGTAAATCGGCGTTCCATACAACTTCATAATCTCCTGAATAAATAACTTACCATAATCTTGTCATGACCCAAAATAGACTCTACGTGTGACTGTCTCCCGCTAACACCACTTACCGGGAGAACCAATTTTTCATACATTCACAACATCTACAAACAGTGGAATAAAAACTTATGCAACTTCTAATCATGAAATAATTACTAAACATAAAGTAGTTAACCACCCAATTATAGTAATACATTTTATAAAATTAAAAATACTTAGATAATAACTCTCAAGACCCATATCCCATACTAAACCATGGAGAATCTAAACAAATTTACATAAGTTTAACTTTTGGGCATGCAAATCCAACGAAAAGAAATATAATCTAAAAATAACTAAAGTTGGATGACAGTCTCCACGAACAATGTGAAGGCACATCTTACTGACAGAATGCACACGTAAGAATCGTCAGCCATACATCTCCCTCCTTGCAATCGTATTTCCAGATATTGTTGCAGAGAGGGAGACTATTAGCTAATGGTCTTTACATGTGGATTCTATTGTTGAGGTGAGATTTCCTATTATTCATAGAGGTTGTAATCCATCTTTAGTCATTTTTAGATTATATTTCCTTTCCTTGGGTTTGCAAGCCCAAATCATAAACTCATGTAACTTTATTTAGATGCTCCATGGCCCAGTGTTGGGTTCAGGTTAGAGATTTGTCATCTAAACTACTATTGTTTTCATAAATAGTTATGCAATATCTTGTTAGATATTATACCTTGCCTTAATGGTTATTTTATGCCTTTGGAGTTTCTTATGTTCTTATCTTAGTGTCTATAGACATTGTGAATGTATGGGGAATCGGCTCTCCTGAAAAGTGGTGTTAGAGGGAGCCAGTCACACTTATGAGGTTTTTGGGACATGAAAAATCCTCACCAGAGTAGTTAGTTCTCATAGGAAAGAAGCAAGCTGACTTAGTCATCCAATCCACAAGGGCACAAATTGAATCATACTAATTCCGAGAATGTGGAAGACCATAACAAAATCCATGGTGATCATGTCCCATTTCCACACAGGCAACTTAATCTTTTGAGATACACCACCAGGTCTCAATTCTTCACCTTTACTTGCTGACAAACCATGAACTTAGCCATAAAATTAGACACATATCTATTTATGTTATTTGACCAATAGATCTTTTTTAAGTCATGATACATCTTGCTCAAACCCGAACAGTATACCTTAATTCATGAGCCTCACTAAAAATTCTATCACACATCGTACTAATATTAGGAACACAAATCTTCCTTAGTACCTCATGATACCATCACCACCTATCTCAAAGGCCATAACCTTTTACTGACCTATATCATCTTTAATCTGAATAAGAATGGGATCCAAAACCTGCTTCTTCTTCACTTCAGCACCAAGAGATGATTTCATCACCCCTTGAACAATCACCCCTTAATCATCAGAGTCTAGCAGATAAATTCCTAAGTTAGCCAGCCGGTGAATATCCTTCATCGATTCTTTCTTCTACTTGTCATTGTAGGACAAGCTCTCATAGAAAACCTACTAAGATCATCAATACTAAAATAGCTTTACCTTTCTGGTAGTGAAGACTCATATCATAATCCTTGATTATTTTGAGCTACCTTCTCTACTTAAGATTCAATAACATATGAGTTAACACGTACTTTAAGCTCTTATGATTAGAAAAAATTACCACATGAACCCCATACAGGTAGTGACAATAAATTTTCAAAGAAAAAACAACAACCAATAATTCTAAGTCATGTGTCGGATAATTCTTCTCATGAACCTTAAGTTGTCGGGAAGCATATGCCACAACCTTACCATATTGCATCAACACACACCCCTGTCTTACATAGAATGTATCACAATAAATAATAAAACGATCAATACTATTAGGTAGAGTTAAAATAGGTGCATAAGTCAACTTATCTTTCAAATTCTAAAAGCTACCTCATAAGCATCGGTCCTTAATAATTTAACCTTTTCTATGTCATGATTTTCAACGAGGTAGCAATAGAAGAAAAACTCTCCACAAACCTCCAATAATACCCAGCAAAGCCTAAAAAACTTTGAATGATAGTTGGAGTCGTGGGTTTAGGCCACTTATTAAATGCGTCTACTTTATTTAGATCCACCTTAATCCCCTTACTATAAACAACATAGCTTAAAAAAGTCACAACATCCAACCGAACCTTGCACTTATAAAATTTGTCATACGACCGCTAATCCTTAAGAGTTTGCAATACAATTTGAAGGTGACTGTCATAATCCTCCTCTCTTTTAGAATACAACAAGATGTCTTTAATAAACACAATCATAAATAGATCCAAAAAATGCCCAAGCCCCTGATTCATGAGATTCATTAAAGAAGCCAAAGCATTAGTCAATCCAAATGACATAATAAGGAACTTATAATGACTACATCGGGTTCAGAAAGCAGTCTTGGGAATATAATTCTCACTAATCTTCTATGGATGATACCCAAATAAAGTTCAATCTTAAAAAACACCAAGCACCCTGAATTTAGATAAATAGATCATCAATCCTTAGAAGAGGATACTTATTCTTCACTTCCGTAAAGACCTATCTTTTTACGCACTAAAAGCACACGGGCATCCTACAGGGACATACTAGGATAAATGAAACCCTTGTCATGAGACCTTTCAACTAATTTTTAGCTCCTTCAATTTAGTTGGTGCTATTTTATAAGGAAAAATAGAGATAGCATGGGTATTAGGTAGAAGATCAATCTTAAAATATTCTTTTCTATCAGGAGAAATTTTGAGAAGATCATCAAAAAAGACCTTAGGAAACTCATTAACCATAAAAATAAATTACAAAGAAGGAACCTCTGAGCTAGAATTGCCAACTCGAACAAAATGATAAAGACTTCCCTTGGAAATCAACTTTCAGGCTCTAAGATAAGAGATTAACCTCTCTTTTGGCAAAAAGGAACTTCCCTCCCATTCAATCACTAGTTTATTTAGGACTTAGAAAAGACCTCTGTAATACCCCTCATATTTCTAAGCTAGGAAGTGAATAAGTATTCCTACGTGTGAAATATCCTATCCTATGATTCATACTTGAGTACATGACTTACAATGAATATCCTAGTAATAGTATAGCATATAATCCATTAAGCATGTTCATATGAGTCACTTAAGGTAATACAAGCTAAGAGTTTTAAATCCATCAGGTTTTAGTGTTTGATTTTGTAAGGGTTATCTTTGAACGAGTATAACTTGATGTTAATGTGGTATTTTGGCTGATTTACACCAACAAAATTGTAGATAATCAAATTATCTTTCCAACGATACCAATTTTGCCTTAATCTAATACCTGAGCGAAAAGTTATACCCATTTTGGTGAGAGATAGTAAGCATAGGCGATTGGTTAGGCGCCGACCAACCCAAGCATAGGCGATTTGTTAGGCGTCGTCTAACCCAAGCATAGGCGATCACTGGGGAGCAGCCTAAGTCAATTCCAAGTGTCAAAAATACTCCGTCTTGAGTTATTTGTAAGGTAATTAAGTCTCTAAATACTCCTTACACGCCCCTAAACTTAACCCTACAAAATATATAGCTTCTAAACAAACTGTAACCCTATTTTCATCTCGAAGCTCATCATCCAAGAGAAATAAAGGAGAAACACAACTAGGGTTACGTAACTAAGATTTAAGATCTGATTTTAATGAAATTTCTTCATCAATCATCAAGAATCTTTCCTCCTAAGGTATGCGTGTGTTGATTTATGGATCCCTTTCATCCATAAAGCTCAAAAACCCTCTTTTTCATTATAAAGTATGATTTCTGTGTTGTTGGGTGTTGATGATCATGTTGTTGATATTGGGTGATTCCCAAGATTGATTATTTATATGTTTTTATGAATTCATGATATCATATGAGTTGAAAACATGTAAGTTTGATTGTTCATGATGTATAATTTGATGATTTCACCTATGCTTAAGATGTGCATGTAAGGTGTTTGATAAAATACCTAAAGAACTAGAAATCATGCAATATAGTTAAATTATGACTAAGTGAAGGATTCATGATATGACCTTACGTTCCAACGACTAACATGTTGTTAATGTGCCTTGTAAATGTTGTTGGAATACTCATGAACTATTCTTATGTGATTATTCTATGTTTACTTGCAAATCCTACTTATGAACAAGATGTATGATAACCATACAATCCACATAAACTTCCATGTTGTTGGTATGTGTTGCCAATGTGATTATGCAATGAACATGATATTAAGATTGTGCAAGTACTTCCATTTGATATGAAATCCTTTCCATGCAATACATTGTTGATAACCATGCTTAGTATGAGATCCCTACTTATGTTATTTTAAATTATGGAGTCTACTCATATGATCAAGTCAGTCATGTGTGTCAGTTTCCTTCCATCCAGTCCTAGGGTTACTTGTACCCGAAAACTATAGTTGTGTGCCTAGATCCATGTCATGTTTCACGATATCCGAACTCAAACTATGATTCCATAGATTTCAGTCAGTCATGTGACTCAGGAAAACCTTATGATCTTAGTCAGTTGTCAGATAACAGTAAAATTCCACCAGTCAACGAAATTCAGTAAGATTAAGTCATGCACAGTCAGTTATTCATGTCCAGTCCCTCCAGATGGGAGTAGAGGTTAGCATCAACTGAACCCAAGGATTGGAAATCACTCGCCAGTTCAGGGTATGAATCTTAGTAGTCATCCTTGTATTCCAAAACTACGTAGCCAGTGTAGGTTGAGACATCTTAACCCGTCAGATTAGGGTTGATGAGATGGCTTAACCCTTTAGTTTAGGGTTCCCACTGTTCTCATTGAGTACCCACCAGATAAGTGTCACTCACAGGCTATCCTTACCCATAGAACGGTATTGATACCCCTTCAGTCGGGACAGAGATAGGACCCCAGCTTAGCCATAATGGCATACTTGGGGCATGTCGGTTAAACACTACTTCCTATAGTTTTAGTATCAGTCTCAGTAAAAGAACTCAGGGCGTTCTTCAGATTTCAGTATATACAAGACTGTCAGATACAGTCGTCCATGTTATCAGTTTTAGTATCAGTCATGACAGTTATCAGTGAACCATGTATTAGCTTACAGGTCATGCTATCACGTATTTATGGTCCCGGTTTCTATATATGTGTGTTTGCACTCCCGCATTTATATTAGTCAGTCAGTGTTGTTCATGCATGAAACCCTTTATGTTCATCCTACCTTCCTCGTATACTCAGTACTTCAGTTGTACTGACACATTTGCGCTATTGTACTTTCTTTTTATATTACACCATAGGTTTCGAGACACGAGCTCCAGCCCAGCAGTAGCGGTAGCATTCCAGTCGTAAAGACACAATGAGTCCTCATTTATTCGAGGACAATATGATTTGATTCATTTATTTAATTCTTCAGTTCAGTTTTACAGAGTTAGTTGGAGACATGTTCTTTCAACTCCTTATTCAGATAGTTTAGAGTCTTTCAGATTTACTTTCAGATTTATGTTTAGATTTATGCTCAGATTGAGTTGTTTTGGGTATGTCACCCACATGGTTTTATTTAGTTGAACCTTATGGCCTTACAGTTCCATATATTCTGCATTATTATATCATGATTTGCAACATAAAGGTACAGATATCAGTCATGGGTTAACTTGTGGTCTATTGGGGTAATGAGCACCGTGTAGCATTCCGTTTCAGTGAATCGGGGTGTTACAAACTTGGTATCAAAGCTAAGGTTCAATAGAGTCCTCAGAAGTCTGAAAGCCGTATCTAGTAGAGTCTTGTATATGGGTATGTTGCGCGCCACATTTATGTGTGGGAGGCTGTAAAATATTTTAGGAACAGTGCTCTTTCTTCATTATTCATGTCATGCTAGTGAGCATAATCACAATTTAAACTATCATTCTAATCCATTCTTCTTTTATTACAGACCATGTCCCCAAAGAGAAGAAACCAGCCAGCTCCTCAGCCCGAAGATCCTTTGGGCGAACATATTTCCCATGCGGAGTTTAGAGCTGCATTTACTATACTTGCTCAGTCCATGGCTACATAGAATAAATGGCCACCAGTCATTCCAACCAATCCAGTGGCCACTCCCAAAGCATCTAGGGTTTGGGACTTCACCCGAATGAACCCTCTATCTTTCCATGGGTCTAAGTCTGATGAGGACCCTTAGGAGTTTATTGAACAAGTCCAAAAGGTCATTGACATCATGGTGGTTACTTCTATTGAGAGTGCTGAGTTATCCACCTACCAGTTATAAGATGTTGCTCATGATTGGTACAAATAGTGGAAGTTTGAGAGGTTAGATGATACAGACCCTATCGAGTGAGAGGAATTTGTCACAGCCTTCTTAGATAGATTCTTTCCCCAAGAGCTAAATTTCATCAATCTCATGTAGGGGAATATGATGGTTAGGGAGTATTCTCTCAGATTTACTCAGCTAGCCAGGTATTCTCCTCATATTGTTGCAGACAATAGAACTAAGATGAGCAAGTTCGTGTCATGGGTCAACGGTAGCGTAGTAAATGAGTATAGGTCTGCGATGCTGATCGGTGATATGACCTTAGACAGACTCATAACCCATGCCCAACAAGTAGAAGAGCAAAAGTTTAAGACTATGGAGAGGCAGACCAAGTGAGCAAGGTCAGGTAATTTCAACTTTGCTCACCCCACGTCAGATGGAGAAAACCGTTCACAGTTTTGCTCTAAGTCGGTCATTCCAGCTCCTTTCTCTGCCAACGCTCCAGTGCCAAAGTTCAGAGACGGAAATTAAACCAAAGTGCCAGGCTCTAAATCTCAGAGCAGTGTTAGCAGTGCCGGAACAAATCCCCTTTGTCAGACTTATGGTAAGAACCACAAGGGCATTTGTAGAGCCGTTAGTGATGTCTGTTTTGGTTGTGGCAAGCCAGGCCACAGGATTGGAGAGTGTCTGTAGTCAAGTCTTTAGGGTCAGCAAAATTATTCTGCAGCTCAGTCTAGTCGGCCAAACCAGCAGGGTACCCTTTCCAGTGCTACCTGCGGATACCGCCCAAATAGACTCTATGCTCTTCAGTCCCGGCAGGATCAGGAAAATTCTCCTAATGTCATTACTGGTACATTACAGATTTTCTATGTTCATGTTTAAACTTTTCTAGAACCACGTGCATCTTTATCTTTTGTTACTCCATACATAGCAGGCAATTTAGAAATTATTCCCAAAGTCATAGAAGAGCCCTTCTCAGTCTCTACCCCAATGGGTAAAACCATCACAGCCCGATGGGTATACAGGAACTGCCCGGTTGTGATATCTCAAAAATTCATGTCAGCAGATTTAGTAGAGTTAGAGATGACTGATTTTGATGTCATTCTCGACATGGATTGGCTTCATTCCTGCTATGCTACAGTCGACTACAGAAATAGGATAGTTCAGTTTCAGTTCCTAAATGATCTTGTCCTAGAGTGGAAGGGTAGTATTTTAGCGTTCAGGGGTCAACTTGTTTCCTACCTTCGGGTAAGGAAAATAATTTCTAAGGGGTGTGTGTATCATCTCGTGCATATTAAAGATTCCAGTTCTGAATCTCCCAGCCTCAAAACAATACCTGTTGTTAATGAATACTCCGATGTCTTTCTCCAAGATCTTCCAGGCTTTTTTCCTGAAAGGGAAATAGACTTTGGCATAGACCTTATTCTGGATACTCAACCTATTTCTATTCCGCCATACAGAATGGCACCAGTAGAACTCAAAGAACTGAAAGATCAGTTAAAGGATCTCTTAGATAAGGGATTCATCAAACCCAATATTTCCCCATCGGGTGCGCCAGTATTATTCGTACGCAAGACAGATGGTTCTTTCAGGATGCATATTGATTACCGTCAACTCAACAAGGTCACGATCAAGAATAAATATCCTCTTCCTAGGATTGATGATCTATTCAACCAACTTCAGGGTGCCAGTTACTTCTCCAAGATAGACCTCAGATCAGGCTATCATCAGCTCAGAGTTAGAGAATGTGACATTTCGAAGACAGCATTCCGTACTCGGTATGGTCACTTCGAATTTTTAGTCATGTCATTTGGTCTTACCAATGCCCCTACAGCTTTTATGGATTTGATGAGCCGTGTGTTAAAGTAGTACTTGGACATGTTTTTTATAGTCTTCATAGATGATATTCTGGTCTATTCTCGTACAGAGTGTGATCATGCAGACCATCTCAGGACTGTTCTTCAGACCTTCAGGGATCACCAGTTATTTGCTAAGTTTAGCAAGTGCAAATTTTGGCTAAGATCAGTAGCATTCCTTGGCCATATTGTTTTCGGTGATGGCATTAGAGTAGATCTTCAGAAAATTAAAGCAGTAAGAAACTGGCCCAGACCCGTATCTCCATTAGATATTAGGAGTTTCTTGGGTTTGGCTGGCTATTACAGAAGGTTTGTCGAGGGATTTTTTTTCTATTGTATCTCCCATGTCCAGATTAACTCAGAAGAAAATTAAGTTTCAGTGGTCAGATTCATGTGAAAAGAGCTTTCAAGAGTTGAAGACTCGAATCACCTCCGCTCCAGTTCTAGCTATTCCAGATGGTTCAGACGGTTTTGTAGTCTATTGTGATGCATCCATAGTGGTTTTAGGTTGTGTCCTTATGCAGCATGGTAAGGTCATAGACTACGCCTCCAGACAGTTAAAGCCACATGAAGAATTATCCTACTCATGGTCATGAGTTAGCAGCGGTAGTTTTTGGCTTGAATATTTAGAGGCATTATCTCTATGGAGTTCATGTAGATGTCTTTACACACCATAAAAACCTCCAGTATGTCTTTTCCCAGAAAGATCTCAATCTTTGCCAGAGAAGGTAGTTAGAGGTCTTGAAGGATTACGACATAAGTGTTCTTTATCATCCGGGAAAGGCCAATATTATGGCCGATGCTCTCAGTCGACTCTCCATGGGTAGTATTTCTCACATTGAGGATAGTAAGCAAAAGATGGCTCAGGAGATCCATCAGCTTGCCAGACTAGGCGTTTTCTTAGTCGATTCTTTAGAGGGTGGTGTATGTGTTCAAAGTAGTTCAAAGTCATCTCTAGTTTTCGAGGTGAAATAGAAACAAGACAGGGATCCTAGCCTTGTCAAGCTCAAAGTTCAGTTCAGAATCAGAAAGTCGAGGTTTTCTCCCAAGGGGAAGATGGTGTTCTTCATTATTAGGGTCGTCTATATGTTCCAGGTGTAGATGAATTAAGGCAGCGAATACTTGCAGAAGCGCATGGTGCATGATATTCTATTCATCCAAGGGACACTAAGATGTACCACGACATGCGGGAGAGCTATTGGTGGAGTGGGATGAACATAGATGTTACAGAGTTTGTGGCTAAGTGCTCTACATGTCAGCCGGTTAAGATAGAGCATCAGAAACCTAGTATTTCCATGCAAGAGCTTACCATTCCTACTTGGAATTGGGAAGAAGTTAACATGGACTTCTTGACGGGTTTGCCTAAAACTCGTCATCAGCATGATTCATTTTGGGTCATTATAGATAGAATGACCAAGTCAGCTCATTTCCTTCCTGTTTGTACTTCTTATTTCGCTGAGGATTATGCCAAACTCTATATCAGGTAGTTAGTCAGATTACATGGTGTTCCACTATCTATTATCTCATACAGAGGTACCCAATTCACTTCTCACTTTTGGAAAGCATTCTAAAAGGGTCTTGGTACCCAAGTCCATCTAAGCACAACATTTCATCCTCAGACAGATGGTCAAGCAGAGAGGACCATTCAAACTCTTGAAGATATGCTAAGGTCATGTGCAATTGATTTCAAGGGAATTTGGGACGACGACTTTTCTTTGATTGAGTTTGCATACAATATAGCTATCATTCTAGTATTTAGATGGCTCTATTCGAAGCTCTCTATGGTAGGAGATGTAGATCTCCGATTGGTTGGTTCGAAGTTAGTGAGGCCTCAGTCATAGGTCCTGACTTAGTATTCGACACCTTAGACAAAGTTCAGTTGATTAGAGAAAGACTTTGGGCTGCTCAGAGCCGACAGAAGTCCTATACAGAAGTTCGTAGAAAGGGTCTTGAGTTCGAGGTCAATGATTACGTCTATCTTAAGATCTCTCCCATGAAGGGAGTGAAGAGGTTCGACAAGAAAGGGAAACTCAATCCCCGATATGTCAGTCCCTTCAGAATTCTTTGTCGCTTTGGCAAGGTAGCTTATGAGCTTGAGTTGCCTTCAGATCTAGCCTCAGTCCATCCAGTCTTCCATGTCTCTTTGCTAAAGAAGTGCATAGCTGACCCAGTAGTTATTGTCCCTATTCAGAGCATCGACATTTAGAACAGCCTCTCCTATGAAAAGATTCCAGTCAAAATCTTAGATTATCAGACGCGTAGATTGAGGAACAAAGAAGTCCCTCTAGTCAAGATTCTTTGGCGAAATCAGTCTCATGAGGGAGCTCATTGGGAACCAGAAGAAGATACGCGTACCAAGTATCCTCACCTCTTTCCCGCTAATTCAGATCAAGCTCAAGGTAAGAATTCTCCTTAATCTTACTCAGTTTCACGTTCATGTTTCCACTATAAACTTGGTACCTATTAACCATTTCATACTCAGTCATGCATTCATGGGTCAGTTATCTGTGCATCAGATATGCACAAGTTTAGTATGTTTAGCATGTCAGTCATGAAATCAAGTTTCAGTTCTTCATGTTCAGTTTAGGTTCTAGGGTCTTGTATCCCTTCTCAATAAATTCTCATTCGAGGATGAATGTTCCCAAAGGGGAGATATTGTAATACCCCGCATGTTTCTAAGCTAGGAAGTGAATAAGTATTCCTACGTGTGAAATCTCCTATCCTATTATTCATACTTGAGTATATGACTTACAATGAATATACTAGTAATAGGATAGCTTATGATCCATTAAGCACGTTCATATGAGTCACTTAAGGTAATACAAGCTAATAGTTTTTGAATCCATCAAGTTTTAGTGTTCGATTTTGCAAGGATCATCTTTGAACGAGTATAACACGATGTTAATGTGGTATTTTCGTTGATTTAGACCCACCAAATTGTACAAAATCGAATTAACTTTCTAAGGAAACCAATTTCGCCTTAATCCAATACCCAAGCAAAATGTTATGCCCATTTTTATGAGAGACAGTAAGCATAAGAGATTGGTTAGGCGCCGCCCAATCCAAGCATAGGCGATTGGTTAGGAGTCACCCAACCCAAGCATAGGCAATCACTTGGGCACCGCCTAAGTCAATTCCAGGTGTCAAAAACACTCCGTCTTGAGTTATTTTAAAGGTAATTAAGTCTTTAAATACTCTCTACACGTCCCTAAACTTAACCCTACAAAATATATAGCTTCTAAACATACAGCAACCCTATTTTCATCTCAAAGCTCATCATCCAAGAGCACTAAAGAAGAAAACAACTAGGGTTGCATAACTAAGCTTGAAGATCCGATTTCAAGGAAATTCCTCCTTCAATCATCAAGAATCTTTCCTCCTAAGGTATGCGTGTGTTGATTTATGTATCCCTTTCATCCATAAAGCTCACAGACCCTCTTTTTCATTATAAAGTTTGATTTCTATGTTGTTGGGTGTTGATGATCATGTTGTTGATGTTGGGTGATTCCCAAGATCGAATCTTTATATGTTTTTATGAATTCATGATATCATGTGAGTTGGAAACATGTAAGTTTGGTTGTTCATGATGTATAATTGCATGATTTCACCTATCCTTAAGATGTGCATGTAAGGTGTTTGATAAAATGCCTAAGGAACTAGAAATCATGCAATATAGTTAAATTGTGACTAAGTGAAGGATTCATGATATGCCCTTACGTTCCAATGACTAACATGTTGTTAATTTGCCTTGTAAATATTGCTGGAATACTTATGAACTATTCTTATGAGATTATGCTATGTTTAATTGCAAATCCTACTTATGAACAAGATGTATGATAACCATACAATCCACATGAACTTTCATGCTATTGGTATGTGTTACCAATATGATTATGCAATGAACATGATATTAAGATTGTGCAAGTACTTCTATGTGATATGTATTCTTTTCCATGCAATACATTGTTGATAACCATGCTTAGTATGAGATCCCTACTAATGCTATTATAAATTATGGACTCTACTTTTATGATCAAGTCAGTCATGTATGCCAGTTTCCTTCCATCGAGTCCTGGTGGTACTTGTACCCAAAAACTATAGTTATGTGCCTATATCCATGTCATGTTTCATGATATCCGAACTCAAGCTATGATTCCATAGACTTCAGTCGGTCATGTGACTCAGGAAAACCTCATGATCTTAGTCAGTTGTCAGATATTAGTAACATTCCACCAGTCAACCAAATTCAGTAAGATTAAGTCATCCACTATCAGTTATTCATGTCCAGTCCCTCCAGATGGAGTAGTGGTTAGCACCGAGTGAATCCAAGGATGGGAACTCACCCACCAGTTTAGGGTGTGATTCTTAGTAGTCATCCTTGTGTTACAAAACTATGTAACCAGCGTAGGTTGAGACATCTTAAGTCGTCAGATTAGGCTTGATGAGGTGGCTTAACTCATCAGTTTATGGTTCCCACCGTTCTCATTGAGTACCCTCCAGATAAAGGTCACTCACAGGCTTTCCTTACCCGTGGTACAGTATTGACACCCCTCCAGTTGGGGCAGAGATTGGACCCCAGCTTAGCCATAATGGAATAGATGGGTCATGTCAGTTAAACACTACTTCCCACAGTTTCAGTATCAGTCTCAGCAAAAGAACTCAAGGCATTCTTCAGATTTCAGTATACGTAGGACTGTTAGATATATTCATCCATGTTATCAATTTTAGTATCAGTCATGACAGTTATCAGTAAACCATGTATTAGCTTACAGGTCATGCTATCACGTATTCACAGTCCTAGTTTCTATATATGTGTTTGCACTCCCACGTTCATATTATTCAGTCAGTGTTATTCATGCATGAAACCCTTTATGTTCATCCTACCTTCCTCGTATACTCAGTACTCCAGTTGTACCGATGCATTTGTGCTATGGTGCTTTCTTTTCATATTACACAATAGGTTCCGAGACACGAGCTTGAGCCCAACAATAGCGGTAGCATTCCATCTGCAGAGACACAGTGAGTCCTCATTGATATGAGGACAATATGATTTGATTCATTTATTTAATTCTTTATTTCAGTTTTACGGAGTTAGTTGGAGACATGTTCCTTTAACTCCTTATTCGGATAGTTTAGAGGATTTCAGATTTACTTTTAGATTTACGTTCAGATTGAGTTGTTTTGGGTATTTCACCCACATGGTTTTATTCAGTTGAACCTTATGTCCTTACAGCTCTATGTATTTCGCATTATTATATCATGATTTGCAGTATACAAGTACAGATATCAGTCATGGGTTAGCTTGTGGTCCCTCGGGGTCATGAGCACCATGTAGCATTCTGGTTCAGCCAATCGGGGTGTTACAAACTGTTGGGTCCAATAATCCAAAGTAAGATAGCATGAACGGAGCCAATCCATCCTCAAGATTACATCAAAATCTAACATATCAAACTCTTCTAGATCCACCCATGTCTGTATATGAAAGATAGACACCATACAACCCCTATAAACCTTTCTAGCCACAATAGATTAAACTAATAGAGTCGACATAGAGAATTGCTCAAAAATAATCTTGGGATGAAAATCAAAATGCAAAACCACATAAGGGGTAACATAATAAAGGGTAGTACCCAAATCAAGCAAATAATACACATTATGAGAGAAAATTTTCAACATACCGGCGATAACATTAGGAGAAACCTCTAATTCCTAATAGGTAGCAAGAGCATAGAAATGATTTGGACCAGTTTTAGAACTAGAAGTATCTTCCTTTGGTGCAGGAGCTGAAGATGTAGCTACCAGGACTTTATTAGCTCCCGTGGATACCTTGGTTAAAGAAAAGTCTTGTTGTATGTTACCAAATTGGCCATAATAATAACATCAATTCCTTTTCCCATCAAATTGACCGTGATAAAATTTCCCATAGAAATGGCAAGAAGGATAATCTAGAGCTTACTGAGAACTACTAACCTATGACTAGGCACCCTATGCCTTAAAACCACTACTACAATCACCCAAGGCCTAGGATAAGGAGCACAAGTAGACAAATATGAATTCTCTTAATTCTTCATCATAGTTCACTATCAAACATTTTTCCTACAATTTTTTTATCCTCCACCCTTTGTTTTAAACCTAAACTTTTTACTTTGCCTCTCTCACATTTCTGCCTGCTTCTTTCTCTCGTCCTTAGTCTACAACATGTAAACCACAAGTCTAGAGATATCCATATCATTATTCAGAATAGAGGCCTTACACTCTAAAACCAAGTCCAACGATAATCCCAAAGAAAACTTCCTCATCTTATCCCTCATTCTAGATATCAACTATGGAGCATAGCAGTACAATTGATGAAACATCAAAGCCTATTCTTTCACACTCATCTTGCCCTGTGTCATATTAACAAACTCCTTATCCTTATCATCTCTCAACTCCTATGGAAAAAAATAATCATGAAAGGCACCAGAAAACTACTACCACATAGCCTCCTCAGTATCATCACCCCTTGACTACTCCTACTCCTTATACCATAGATATGCTACATTTTTTAGTGGGTACATAGAAAACTCTACGCCCTCAGAATTAGTAACATGCATAACTCAAAATATCTTCTCTATCTTATCCACAATACCTTAAGAATCCTCCTCCACCTTGGAGCTAGTAAAGTTTGGGGGATTCAACCTCGTGAATTGGCCAACTCTAGAAACCTTAGAAGAAGGACCAATAGAACCCATAAAATTAGACTGAAGTGACTATACTGCCACAAATTAAATATGCAAATGAATAGATCGATGAAACTCTGAATTAGATATATCACCCATAGATGTTAGGGCACGAGCATTATCAGTGTGAGGAACCCGAGGAGGACTAGTAGGAACTGGTGGAATGCTATATGGGGAAGTATACTCTGGAGCAGGGACCATAGAATAGGTCTGTACCCGATAAACTTTATGAGTCTCTTCCATATTGTCCTTCGGTAGGATATAGTTCCCAACAAAGTTTCTATGAGCATCAAATCTTTGAGGAGATATGATCTGAAATGTGAAGAATCCAGGAATTAGAGAAGTTTCATAACGGTAGACTCTACAACCCAAAAATAAAACACAAAAATGAGAAATATTCCTAAATGTCTTGTAGCCTCTGCTTTATAATTATGACATGTTACACACGCATAAAAAGGACTCTAGTCGACA